>NC_058407.1:6784061-6798121 GCF_002201575.2 Neomonachus schauinslandi
CCCGGCCCCGGCCCCGGCCCCGCCCGTCCTCCTGTCCCCACGCCCGCCCGCCTGAGACTTCCTGACCAAGGGCGTGTGACCTGGCTCTCAGCTCTGTCCGGGAGGGGCCCTGAGCTCCCGGAGACGCCCACCCGACGGCTGGGGAGCACTGGGCGGTGGCCAAACCACCTCCAAAATTTTGGACGACACCTGGGACGGTATCCAGGGGAGTGAAGTCTCTGCTTGACACGTGGGGGACGGGACCCAGGCCCTGGGCAGTCTCCATGGCAGACCTCGTTCCCACGTTGGACCAGGAGCTGGCCAAGGCCCAGGGAGCCCCCACAGCCAGCGCGCCACCACTTGGGTCCTCACGGGCTCGCACCATTGGCCTAAAGGTGGGGTGACTCTTTGGAGGTTAAATGTTTGCCTGGAAGGCCTGGCTGTGTCCACCACGTTCTGGCTGTGTCCCGGATCATCAGTAGTGCTTGCCACGAACCAGCCTTAATATTTGTTGCACAAGTGAATGAATGTGTAAAGTGGGGACATGGGGAACCCCCAGGTGAGGAAGGCTTATGGACAATAACATTGAGCCTGGAAAGGATCAAGAACCCGGAGTCACGAAGGGAATGTTTGGGGTACTAAATCCTATAATAAAGGCACTAAAGCGCATCCTCCGAGTAAGTGGCAGGTCTAGGACAAATAAGGCAAAGTGCTTCCTCTTCATTCACCATCATTTGCTAATTAGAAGGCCTAGGAGTGACCCCTCAGAGGTCACAGTCCAGCAAAGCCCCTAAATGGGGAAGCAGAATCCAGCAGGTGGGGGGCTGGAGAGAGAGCTGCGCCGTGAATTCTCCCTCGGGGGTGACAGGAGACCCAGGCCCTGAAGGGGGGGCAGCAGGGGTGTGCCACAATGCAGGGAAAGTTGTTGGTGGCTGGAAACTGTGGGGAAGGGGGAGCATGGGGGCTGAGTGTGGGAGTAAGGAATGGGGAACTTATCTGAGTTGTGGGGGCCTGGGGGGGCTTTGAGCTAGAGGTGAGGAGACCATTTCTATGATCGTACATGCACAGTGGTGTCCTTTAGTTGCAGAAATGCTCTGGCTTCCTTGACAAGTTAGGCAGGGGGTGACCGATTGTGGGGTGACAGAAGCAAGGGCACGTGACCCCTTCCAAGGGGCTCTTTCCTCCTCTGCTTTGGGGACCCACTTCCACCTCTTCTTCATGGACGATGCAGCATTTAGATCTGGCACCAGGCTCCAGTCCGACCTCTAGGTGGGGGCCTCTAGCGCATCAGACCTCAGCTTCCCCCAGCCCAATTGGCCGGCGTCTACACCCTCCTCCCCGTCCCTCAGGCTCACCTCGGTCACCCCCACCTCCTTTCTCATTCCACCGAGGCCTTTCCCTGCCGTTCCAGGGACTTCCGTTCCATTCCAGTGACCCCCTGGGCTGGACATTCATCACCCCAGGAAGACAAGAGAAATCCCTTGCCCTGCCCCACATCCCCTCCTACCGCCACCCACTCCCCCTACAGCCCAGTTGCAGCTCTGATCTTCCCTGCGGCAATCACACAGAGAGGTCACTACTCTACACACAGGCACACCTGGTCACAGGGGCCCTGACAAAGGGTGACCTGCATTGGCCCCGCCTCAGGACAGTCCCCCTCGCACCCCCAGACCAGACTGGGCTCTGAGCAAACACCCTGCACAGTGGGCAAGTGAGCGGGAGTGCACTCCTGAGACTTCAAGACTGAGCAGACCGTCTTTGGTTTGGGCACAGATCTGGGGAATGCTGCAGGTGAGTTAGGGGACAGGGTGCAGCCAGAGCTAACTGAAGCAGTGACCAGGGATGGCCCAGCCTGCGATGATGGAGGGGCTGGTGAGCTGGGCCACAGTGGCCTAACTACTCTTTGCCAGATCACCGTGTCCCCTCCTCCCCTCTCCTTTGTGCCCGGGGACAGGGCCTGATCTGTTCCCTTAGATCCTGAAGGTGACTGATAATGGAGAGGGAGATGACTATTTCTTTTAAACAAAAAAAGCCAGACCAACAACTAAAAGTAAATAGCAAGCCCTTCCTGCGAATACCCACAGCTTCTCCTTTCATTCTTTTGTCCAGAGACAGTGGGTTTTCATTTGATTTCACTTAGACCTTAAAAGTTACAGAATAGGGCGCCTGGGTGGCTCAGTTGGTTAAGCAACTGCCTTCGGCTCAGGTCATGATCCTGGAGTCCCGGGATCGAGTCCCACATCGGGCTCCCTGCTCGGCAGGGAGTCTGCTTCTCCCTCTGACCCTCCCCCCTCTCATGCTCTCTCTATCTCATTCTCTCTCTCAAATAAATAAATAAAATCTTTAAAAAAATAAAAAAAATAAAAAATAAAAAAATATGTATTTTAAAAAAAAAAAAAAAAAAGTTACAGAATAGAGGGGTGCCTGGGTGGCTCAGTTGTTAAGTGTCTGCCTTCGGCTCGGGTCATATTCCCAAGGTCCTGGGATCGAGCCCTGCGTCAGGCTCCCTGCTCAGCGGGAAGCCTGCTTCTTCCTTTCCCACTCCCCCTGCTTGTGTTCCCTCTCTCACTGTCTCTCTCTCTCTATCAAATAAATAAAATATTTATAAAAAAAAAAGTCACAAAATAGAGTTCACCCCAACCAACAGATCTTGACCCAGTGGAGCTTACTCTTCTCCCAAGCGTACCCTTCTGGAGTGATATTCAAAGTGGTGCAACCACCGGGGCCCCTGGGTGACTCAGTCAGTTAAGCGTCTGCCTTTGGCTCAGGTCATGTTCCCAGGGTCCTGGGATGGAGTCCTGCTTCATGCTCCCTGCTTAGCAGGAGTCTGCTTCTCCTTCTCTCTCTCTCTCTTCTTTCTCTCTCAAATAAATAAATAAAACCTTTAAAAAAAAAACAAAACAGGGCACCTGGGTGGCTCAGATGGTTAAGCGTCTGCCTTCAGCTCAGGTCATGATCCCAGAGTCCTGGGATCGAGTCCCGCATCAGGCTCCCTGCTCACTGAGAGCCTGCTTCTCCCTCTGCCTCTCTCTCTCTCTGTCTCTCATGAATAAATAAATAAAATCTTTAAAAAACAAAAAACAAAAAACCCCCCCAAAACAAAAAAACAAAATGTGCAACCACCTGCCAGGCTTGGATGCGCCGTAGCCCCTGGTTGCCAGGAAGGTCCGCAGGGAGGCCGGGGGAGGAGCAAATGCAGAGTGCCGGTTCTCCAGCAAGAAGCAGGCCTACTCCTGCTTCCCGGGGGGGGGGGGGGGGGGGGCGCGGGGGGGGGGCCCGGGCCGGCCCCGGGCCGGGGGCCGCCTCCGGGCCCGGGGGGGGGGGGGGGGGGGACGGCGCCAGGGGGACGGCGCCAGGGGTGCCCCGGGCTGCATCTCTTGGCCTTCGCAGGAGCTGGTGCAGGTGCAAGAGCCACGGGTTGGAGCACGAGCAGTTGGGGTCCATTTCGAGCTTAGATGGGGATGGAGGTCCAAAACGGGCGACACGGGGAGAGCCTGGTGCTGCTGGAGTTGTGATTACTAAAGCTACTTTAGATATCTGCACTCATTACAACATTTGGGTTCTTTGGGGATCTGTTTCCATTGATTTTTTTTTTCCTCTCAGGCCTATTTTCTTGTTTCCTTTGTATGCGGAGTAATTTGGATTGTGTTCTGGTTATTGTAAATGATCCATTATACAGAGTTTGGATTCTGTTTATGTTCCAGGGAGTATTGATTTGTCTGTTTTGGCAGACAGTTAACTTGGCTGAACTCTTGCGAAGTTTGTCTTCTTTGCAGTGAGAAGCAGCTCAAATTTCAGTTCGGTTTCTTTGAGCCTTAGCTGGGCTGCTTGGAGTCTGCCCCATGCCTATGTAGTTCAATGGTCAGAGATTTGGACAAAATATGTACACAGATTTGGGGGCTCCTCCTGTCTGGATCTCTCTTTTGGAATTCTCCTCCTCCAGCTGCTATACTTGCCACAGTCTCTTTTTCTTTTCTTTTTTTTAGAGAGAGCGCATGAGGTGTATGTGTGTGGGGGGGTGAGGGGCAGAGGGAGAGGAAGAGAGAATTTTTTTTTTTTAAGAATTTATTTATTTAGGGGTGCCTGGGTGGCTCAGCCAGTTAAGTGTCTGCCTTCGGCTCAGGTCATGATTCCGGAGTCCCAGGGATCAAGCCCCGCATCAAGCTCCCTGCTGAGTGGGGAGTCTGCTTCTCCCTCTGCCACTCACCATGCTCTCGTGCTCTCTCTCAAATAAATAAATAAATAATCTTTTAAAAATAAAATAAAACATCGTAGATATTTTCTATACTCTTCTATATATGACATATAATAAAAAGACAATGTTTAGTGCTTTAGGCTCAGTGGGGAGCCTGTTTCTCTCTCTCCCTCTGCCGCTCCCCCTGCTTGTGCTCTCTCGCGAGCTCGCTCTCTGTCAAATAAATAAATAATATTTTTTAAAAAGTAGGAGAGGAAAGATAAGGGTCAGGAAAAAATTTAAGTGAGGCCACATCCCTCTCAAACTCAAACTCTGTTGATTTGATCCCAATTTAAACTGATGAGGGCTTATTTCAAGATTGGAATGGAGGAGTAAGAGGGAGGCACCTTTGTTTAATTTGTGTGCTCATGCTGTAATTGTGTGTAATCATGGATCCGGCCACTGTCTGGAGTGAGTGTGAAGGCTCAGGGGAAGTTATAAGGCTCAGCCTGGCCCCTGATGTGGAGAGGACCACACTCCATGAAGGAAAGTCTTGTCCAAACCTGACTCCCCATCATTAAGACAACTGAACACTTCCAGTTATTCTGCATGATCCTCCCAGGGGATCCTGGGACCCACTGTGGCACCCATCCTCATCCCAGCAGACGCCCTGGCCTGGGATGGCCTCCTATTTGGAATTTTTCCTCCTTATTTTGCTTTTAAAATCATCTGAGAAGTGGGTATGGGTGGAGATGAAATTTGGCGCTGGGTTGTATTAGTTTGTCTGGAACAAAGTACCACAAATGGGGACCAAAACAATAGAAATTTCTTGCAGGTCAGTTCTAGATGGTGGAGGTCCCAGATCAGGATGTGGGCAGGGTTGATTCTTTCTGAAGTCTGTCGGGGAGAATCTGTCCATGCCTCTATCCCAGCTTCTGATGGCTTGCTAGCGATCTTTGGCATTCATTGAGTTGTAGATGTATCACTCCAATCTCTGCCTTCACCTTCACATGGTGTTTCCTGGGTGTTCACATTGTTTGTTCTTGGTGTGTGTCTGTCCAAATTTCCCCCTTTTATAAGGACACCTGTCTTATTGGATTAATGACCTCATTTTAATTTCATTACCTTTACAAAGACCCTCTTTCCAAATAAGGTCATGTCCACAGGTACTTAGGGCTAGGACTCCACCATATCTTTTTGGGGGGGGATACATTTCAACCCATAACATGGGTATATGGGGACTTGCTATTTTTTTTAAGATTTTTAATTTAGGGGTGCCTGGGTGGCTTAGTTGTTAAGCATCTGCCTTTGGCTCAGGTCATGATCCCAAGGTCCTGGGATTGAGCCCCACATTGGGCTCCCTGCTCAGTGGGGAGCCTGCTTCTCCCTCTCCCTCTGCTGCGCCCCCTACTTGTGCTTGCTCTCTGTCTGTCTCTCTCTCTATGTCAAATAAATAAATAAAATCTTTTTTAAAAATATTTTTAATTTATTCACTTGAGAGAGACACAGTGAGTGAGCAAGAGCATGAGCGGGTTGGGGGGAGGGACAGAGGGACAGGGAGAAGCAGACTTCCCACTGAGCAGGGAGCGCAGTTTGGGATTTGATCCCAGGACTCTGGGATCATGACCAGAGCCAAAGGCAGAAGCTTAACCAACTGAGCTATGTAGGTGTCCCCTGGTGAGTTTTTTATACATACTGCACTTAAGACATCTCAATTTAGACTTGCCACATTTGAAAGCTTGATAGCCACACGTGGCTAGAGGCTACCGGACTGGACTCCAATCCGTGGCACACAGATCAAGAGTATCTGTCTCACTGGGAAGCTTGCTGGAAATGCAGAATCTCAGACCCACACAATCAGAATCTGCCTTTTAACAGCAAGATGTTGAAGTGATTTGCATGCATGTTGAAGTTTGAGAAGCACTGGGGACCATTGTTGGCTTTGTTCCTGAAAGTATACTTGCATTTTTTAGACCACGAGTCTTAGTTTTGGCTCTGAAAGCCTGACCCCTTCCCCTATAACGGCATCCATGTCCGCCCTTAGAAAAAGGGGCATTCTTTATCTCTCCAGTGTTGACCCGTCCTTTCAGTTCTTGACATGCCTTGATTTCTTGCCTCTTCTGAGACTCTGGCCATCATTTCTTCCTTCTTTCCATCTTCAGAGTACCTAGATCTTCAACAAACAAACCCAACTCCTCTGGCCCACCTTCCTCTCAAGCCATTATTTGTTCTTTCTCTTTTCTTTGATCTGCATATATTTTTTACAGTTATGCAAACTTGATTGATATTTCTGCTTTCTCATCGTCCATTCATTGCTCAGGCCATTGAGCTGCTTCCACCTCTTCCACTGAAATGACTCACGCTGGGGGCACCTGGGTGGCTCAGTCGGTGAAGCATCTGCCTTTGGCTCAGGTGATGATCCCAGGGTCCTGGGATTGAGTCCCACATCAGGCATCCTGCTCAGTGAGGAACCTGCTTCTCCCTCTGCCCCTCCCCGCCTCGTGCTCCCACTCCCTCCCTCTCTCTCTCAAATAAATGAGGAAAATCTTAAAAAAATAAAATAAAATGACTCACGTTAAAGTGACCAAGGACCTCGTGCAAGGCTTCGTTCATCGCCTCTTCCTTAACGAACTTGAAGTCACAGTGGCCCTGGGCATCATCATCACCTGTTGACCCCCCTCAGTGGTCCCATGATACCTCTCCTGGCTCCCGTCCCCTTCTTCCTACCCTTGCCTCCCCAGCTGTTCCTTTTAAATCTGTTGCTAGCTCCTCTCCTCCTCTTCCTTCTTCCTGCTCCTCTGCAGTCCTTACAAGTAAATATTTGCTGGAGTTTCCGTCTTTGGTCTTGCTTTCTTGCTGCATGATCTGCCTGGGTGAACTTAGACTCTAGCTCCAGGGGAGCAGTGCTCAACTTCACATTACCATCTCCGGCATTGATTTCTCTCCGAGTTCCAGACTCTTTTTTTGCCTGCTTTGTGTGTGTGTGTGTGTGTTAAAATATACATAGCACATTTGTCATTTTAACCATTTGTAAATGTGCAATTGAGTAGCATTAAACACATTCAGAATGCTGTACGACCATCATCACTATCTACATACAAAACTTTTTCATCATCCCCAACAGAAACTCTACCCATTAATTAATAACTCCCCAATCCTTTTCCCCCTCAGACCCTGGTAACCTCAAATGTACTTTCTGTGTCTATGAATTTGTCTATTCTAGGGACCTCTTATAAGTGGAATCATATAATGGTTGACCTTCTGTGGCTGGCTTATTTCACTAAGCATGTTTTCAAGGTCCATTCATGTTGTAGCATATATGAAAATGTCATTCCTTTTTATGTCTGAATGATATTCCATTGCATATATATATACGTATACACATTTTGTTGATCCATTCATTTGTTCATGGACACTTGGGTTGTTTTCACCCTGTGGCTATTGTGAATAATGCTTCTGTGAACATGGGTATACGGGTTCATCTGTTCAAGTTCTCACTTTCTTTTTTTTTTTTTTTTTAAAGATTTTATTTATTTGACAGACAGAGACACAGCGAGAGAGGGAACACAAGCAGGGGGAGTGGGAGAGGGAGAAGCAGGCTTCCCGCTGAGCAGGGAGCCCGATGCGGGGCTCGATCCCAGGACCCCGGGATCATGACCTGAGCCGAAGGCAGACGCTTAATGACTGAGCCACCCAGGTGCCCCCTTTTTTTTCTTTTTAAAGATTGTACTTATTTATCCGAGAGAGAGAGAGAGATCATGAGCAGGGGGAGGGATAGAGGGAGAAGCAGACTCCCTGCTGAGCAAGGAACCCGATGCAGGACTCTACGCCAGGACCCTGGGATCATGACCCGAGCCGAAGGCAGACGCTTAACGACTGAGCCACCCAGGCGCCCCAAGTTCTCACTTTCAATTCTTTTGGATATACACCTAGGAGTGGAATTGCTGGGGCACAAGGTAGTTGCACGTTTACCATTTTGAGAAAGGGCCAAACTCTTTCCCACAGTGGCTACACCATTTCACATTTCACCAGCAAGGCACAAGAGTTCCAATTTCTCTACATCCTTGGCAATACTTGTTATTTTCTGTATTTTTGGTTGTAGCCATCCCAGTACCTGTGAAATGGCATCTCATTGTGGTTTTGATTTGTATTTCCCTAATGACTGACGTCTTTGAGCACCTTTTCATGGGCTTATTGGCCATTTGTAGATATTCTTTGGAGAAATGTCCAAGTCCTTTGTCCATATTTGAATTGGGTTGTTTAGTGTTTTGTTGTTGAGTTTTAGGAGTTCTTTATATGTTCTGGATACTAACCGCAGGTTAATGCAGTAGATAGTCAGTAGGTTGTCTTTAACAAGCTCTCTTTCTTGATAAATATCGTCTGATGCCCAAAAGTTCTCAATTGTAAGGAAGTTTGATTTTATTTTTTCTCTTGTTGCCTATGCATCTGGTGTCATGTCCATGCAATCGTCAAATCCAATGTCATAAAGATTTTTTCCCCAGGGGCGCCTGGGTGGCTCAGTTGGTTGAGCGACTGCCTTCGGCTCAGGTCATGATCCTGGAGTCCCGGGATCGAGTCCCGCATCGGGCTCCCTGCTCGGTGGGGAGTCTGCTTCTCCCTCTGACCCTCCTCCCTCTCGTGCTCTCTGTCTCTCATTCTCTCTCACAAATAAATAAATAAAATCTTTAAAAAAAAAAACAAACTGTCAATTGTAGGTCTAGGTGCAAGGGTTTGTCTTGTTTTGTTTTGTTTTCAGTAGGCTCCATGCCAAGTGTGGAGACCAACGTGGGGCTTGAACTCATGACCCCGAGATCAAGACGTGAACTGAGATCAAGAGTCAGATGCTTTTTTCTTTTTTTAAGCTTGATTTATTTAGGGGTGCCTGGGTGGCTCAGTCGTTAAGCGTCTGCCTTCGGCTCGGGTCATGATCCCAGGGTCCTGGGATCGAGCCCCGCACCGGGCTCCCTGCTCAGCGGGAAGCCTGCTTCTCCCTCTCCCACTCCCCCTGCTTGTGATCCCTCTCTCACTGTGTCTCTCTCTGTCAAATTAAAAAAAAAAAAAAAGATTTATTTATTTTAGAGAGGGTGGGGCGGGACACAGGGAGGGGGAGAGAGAGTCCCAAGTCAACTCTGTGCTGAACATGGAGTCGATGCAGTTGTCGATCTCACGACCCTGAGATCATGATCTGAGCTGAAACCAAGGGTCAGGTGCTCAACCAACTGTGCCACCCAGGAGCCCCTGCAAAGGTATTTTTAAGTTAATTGTTTTGAAGTAGAACATAATACAGAAAAGTGCACGTACTGTTCAATATACAGCTTGATGGATATTCACAAATTCAACACATCCTTACACAATACATGGATCAGGAACTGGAAAAGTCCCAGCACCCCATGAAGCCTCTGGTGTTTTTAGCCATCTCCTTCCCCTTCAGAGTTATCGCTAACCCGAATCTAACAGCAGAGATTGGGTTATAAATGGAGTCATAGAGCAAGGACTCTGTCGTGTCTGACTTCTTTTGTTCTTCATTATGTTGGTGAGGTTCTGTGATCTCTTGCTCATTGTTGTGTGACATGTCACAATACAAATGTTGTAGAATGTACTTATTCATTCTGCTATTGATGAACATAAGTGGTTTCCAGTCTGGAGCTTCCATATTTTACTGCTAAGAGCATTCTCATCATGTCTTTTGGTGAATATATATATGGATTTCTGTAGGGTAAATACCAAGGGATGGAATTGATAAGCCATAGGATGTATGCATGTTTAGCATTTAAAGAGTTTTTTGTCTTCTCATTGTTGCTATTTTATTGGTCTCTGCAATCCTAAGTCTGGGGACCATTACTCTACATCAGAGGGATTTCTGTAAAACAATTATCTTGCCACATCATTCCCCAGCCCACAGAAAGTCTCGACTGCCCAGGTTGGCATGGGAGAAACTTCACAGGCGGGACCTGATATGGTTTTTTTCAATGTAGGTGAGGTCCGGAGTGGAAGGTCAAGAAAGAATTCTTGAGACATCTCTGGTGCAAAAAGGTGATTTTATTAAAGCTCAGGGGTGGGACCCGTGGGCAGAAAGAGCTGCTGCCCTGGGGTTTTGAGCAGTGGCTGCTTTTGTACTTGGGAGTTGGGGGAGGTATGGGAAAAGGGACATTAAGATAGTTGGGAGTTTCCTTCTGGAAGTTAGGTTATTGATAAGAATGCTTTTTTTCTTGTCATTCACTAAGACATTTGTAAACAGAGGGAGACTCAAGTCTTGCTGGATTGTGATCTCTGTTAGTGAACCATTTGGTGTTTGGGGTTTTTTTCCTTCCCTTAGTTTTAGGGCAGCCTGGAGTGCCTGAGGAATGTCACACAGATCCCACCTGGGAGTGGGGGCGGAGGGTTTGTGGGTGTCACCTTCTGCTCTGTCCTCAGCTTGCCTTCTGCTCCCTCACCAGGGTCCAGCATATTTCTCCAGGCTCTTCTGCAACAACTCCTGGTATGGCCTGATGTAGGAAAGATGTTGGGGTTTGGAGCCGATGGCCAAGAAAGAATTCTTGAGCCATCTTCGGTGCAGAGAGGTGGTTTTATTAAAGCGCGCAGATAGGACCTGTGGGCAGAAAGGGCTGCACTGGGGTCATGAGGAGTGGCCTAAGTCCCTAAGGAATTTGGAAGCAAGGTTTCCAAGACCTTGAGGGGCTAACTGTTGTTAGGAAAATGTCATTTACTACTGTCTAGTAAAACCCTAGTCAGGAGACCCTTCAGTTGTATATCGGTGGGTCATATGCTTGGGGGATGATTGCCAACAGGTATCTTGCGGGGGGCGGGGGGACGCTAGAGATAAAAGAAGTTTCCAAAGGAAATTTTACATGTTTAAAGTAGACTTACAGGATCCCAGAGGTTGGAGGTTGAGTTAAGGTCAAGTTGCCTTTTGCCCTTAGTAAAGTATTAACATCAAGGTAGCTGAGCTCCCAGAGGAACGTCACTCTGCCTGTTTCAAGGACTTGTCAGTGGGCTGCAGACAGTAAGGAAATTTAATTTTTTTCTTTTGCCTTTGTTTCCCACTTCACAGCCTACCCTCTAATCCCACAGAAAGCCCAAGTCCTCCCCACAGCTCTCAAGGTCATGTGGGATCTGGCCCTGCCCCTTGGTGACCTCATTCCTCCTCTCCAGCCCCACCCCCAGTCTGGCGAGCCTCTCTGCTCGCTCTACCTCAGGCACACCAGGTGGATTCTCTTCCCTTCCCTCAGGTCTTTGCTCAAAAGTTACAGCGGGCCATGTGCTTGGGGGATGATTCCCAACATATATCTTGGGTTTTTTTTTTTTTTTTAAGATTTTATTTATTTATTTGACAGAGAGAGAGGGAGACAGCGAGAGAGGGAACACAAGCAGGGGGAGTGGGAGAGGGAGAAGCAGGCTTCCCGCTGAGCAGAGAGCCTGATGCGGGCTCGATCCCAGGACCCTAGGATCATGACCTGAGCCCAAGGCAGATGCTTAACGACTGAGCCCCACCCAGGCGCCCCTATCTTGGGGAGTTTAGAGATAAAGTTTCCAAAGGAATTATTATATTTTTATTATTTTTAAAATATTTTATTTATTTATTTGACAGAGAGCGCTAGAGAGCACAAGCAGGGGGAGCTGCAGAGGGAGAGGGAGAAGCAGGCTCCCCGCTGAGCAGGGCGCCTGATGAAGGGGGCTCCATCCCAGGATGCTGGGATCATGACCTGAGCTGAAGGCAGACGCTTAACGACTGAGCCATCCAGGCGCCCTCCAAAGGAATTTTTATATGTTAAAGTAGACTCACTGGGATCCTGGGGGCCGGGCTAAGATTGTCTTTTGCCCTTAGCCAGGTTTTTTATTATTATTATTATTATTATGTTCAGTTAGCCAGCATCTAGTAATCATAAGTTTTTGTCGTATGATTCAATGATTCATTAGTTGCATATAACGGCCAGTGCTCATCCCAATACGTGCCCTCCTTAATACCCATCACCTGGTTACCCCATCCCCCAACCTCCTCCCTTCTGTAACCCTCAGTTTGTTTTCCGGACTCCAGAGTCTCTCATGGTTTGTCTCCCTCTCTGATTTCTTCCCATTCAGTTTTCCCTCCCTTCCCCTGTGGTCCTCCGAGCTATTCCTTATGTTCCACATATGAGTGAAACCGTATGATAATTGTCTTTCTCTGATTGACTTACTTTACTTAGCATAATCCCCTCCAGTTCCATCCATGTCGACGCAAATGGTGGGTATTCATCCTTTCTGGTGGCTGAGTAATGTTCCATTGTATATATGTACCACATCTTTATCCACTCGTCTGTTGTAGGGCATCTCGACTACTTCCACAGTTTGGCTATTGTGGACATTGCTGCTATGAATATTGGGGTGCATGTGCCCCTTCTTTTCACTACACCTATATTTTTGGGGTAAATACCTAGTAGTACAATCGCTGGGTCATAGAGTAGCTCTATTTTTAATGTCTTGAGGAACCACCATACTGTTTTCCAGAGTGGCTGCACCAACTTGCATTCCCACCAACAGTGTAGGAGGGTTCCCCTTTCTCCACAACCTCACCAACACTTGTTGTTTCCTGTCTTGTTTATTTTGGCCATTCCAACTGGTGTAGGGTGGTATCTCATTGTGGTTTTGATTTGTATTTCCCCGATGGCTAGTTAACCAAATTTTTTTTTTTAAGATTTTTTATTTATTTGACAGAGGGAGAGAGAGAGCGCACACACACAAGCAGGGGGAGCAGCAGACGGAAAGAGAGAAGCAGGTTCTCCACTGAGCAGAGATAGTCGGATGCAGAGCTCCATCCTAGGACCCTGGGATTATGATCTGAATTGAAGGCAGATGTTCAACCGACTGAGCCACCCAGGAGCCCCTAGTTAGCCAAATACTAACATCGAGGCAGCTGAGTTCCTAGAGAAATGTCACTCTGCCTGTTTCAAGGATTTGTCAGTGGGCTGTAGGGAGTAAAGTAATTTAATTTTTCTTCTGCCTTTGTTTCCCACCTCACTATAAGGATGACAGCAATTATCCCCAGCTCCCTGGATGGCGCTAGCGATGGGCCTCACTAAACTTAACATTTACTAAGGGAAACAGTTTGGCTGAGGTCAGGGTGGTGATCACATGCGCCTCCCATAGCAGGTGAGGTGGCAGGGAACCTGGTGAGGGAGGTAAAGTTTGGCCCTGCCACGCTGTCCTTTTTTGGACTCTCCCAAACACAGCGGTCAGGTCTGCCCTCACTGTCCTAGAACCCAGAGGTGAGGTGCCCCCACCGTGCTTCATTCATTCAACTCCCAGTGCAGGCTTGGTTTTCTCGTGGGCCTGCGGCCACAACGCCCTGAAACCGGTCCAACCGGTGAGCGGCACACACGAGCATTAACTCCTACCAGCTGCTTTTTAACCACGGCCCTCCCACTTCCCTCCTGTTCCTCGGCTCCGGATCTCCTCTGCTGAAACGGCCGCTCAGTCCGCACGTAGTCTGCAGGAGTCTCCGGGCTCAAGGCGGCATAGACGCTCAGAGACCCTCAGATGGGCCCCAGAAAAAAATGTCCATCAAGGCCCTCGGGTTGCAACTGAGGAAGCGGAGGTGAGTATTTTAACCCATCCCGCAGCCCCGGGGGGTGGGGGGGTGGGGAAACGCTTCCCACGGGCAGATGTCCGATTCAATTCGATTCAATTCGATTTGATTTTCCCCGCCACCCACCACCACCACCACCCGCCTCCGGGCCCTTTGGATGGTTTTGTGGCGCTGATTTGCTTTCAAGAGCGCGAGTGGCGCGGGGAAGGCGGGGTGCGGGAGGTTACCACGGCTGGGCGCGCGGGGAAGCGTGGCGAGAGCGCGCGGGCGGGCACGCGCCCCGGGGGTCGGTGGGGGCGGCGTGGCCGGGGGGGGGGGGGGGGGGGGGGGGGGGGGGGGGGGGGG
>NC_058407.1:6798221-6931813 GCF_002201575.2 Neomonachus schauinslandi
TGGGGGCGGCGGGGCGGGACGAGTGCGCGCGGGCAGACGCTCGCCCAGGGGGTCGTTGCGGGGCGGGGTGGGGGGGGAAGAGGTGTGGCGAGAGCACGCGGTGGGCACGCGCTCCGGGGCGGCGCGGCGGGGGCCCAAGGAGCGGGTGGGGGTGGGGGACCGCCGTGGAGGAGAGGGGGGTGTGTGTGTGTGTGTGTCCTCACTGCGCGCCCCCTCCCGCAGTCTTCCTCCCCGTAGAACTCCTTCGGGTGCGGGGCGCATCTCCGGTGGGGGTGGGGGACCGCCGCGGAGGAGAGGGGGGTGTGTGTGTCCTCACTGCGCCGTGTGTGTGTGTGTGTGTCACTGCGCGCCCCTCCCGCAGTCTTCCTCCCAGTAGAACTCCTTCGGGTGCGGTGCGCATCTCCATCCTGGTCGAGGCTTGTGCAACTTGTTTGTGTGGCGAAAGAACTTCCTGAAATGAGGACCGCGGGGCGGCATCTGCTGGCGGCTTGTTGCCCTTGATGGGTGGGAGGTAGGCAGAGGAAGACCCGCCGCTGGAGACCCCGAATTCAGCCCAGTTGAGCGGCTCGGGCCGGGCAGGCGGTTCGTAGGTATAAGGACCGAGGCGGGCGCTGCGGGGTTTAGGGTGAACGCGAACCAAAGGGGGAAGGACGAGGGTGCAGGGGGCCGCTGGATGGGGCGCGGCTTGAACCTCAAGCGCGCGGCACAGCGCAGAGCTCGGGAGGGGGGACCCAGGGCGCCGGGGTTGACCCCCGCCCCAGGCAGACCTGCAGCACCTCCTGCCAGCCCCCCACCTTACTGCAGCCCCTGCCGGTCTTGGGATCTAGTTATTCTAAAACTATGTCCAAGTGGGATAAATAGTTGATAAACTTCATCAAAGTAATGGAAGGCAGAAAGGGACCCATTTAGTGGTAAGACCCACCTTACCTGTATCATTTAGAACATACTTGCTGGTTGATCGATAAGGGCTAGATAGAAATAGATTCCTATTTCCTTGGCCTCACCCGTCCGGTTTATCATTATGGAAAGTTCCAGGTAGAAAGAAAAGGAGAGCATATAGCGTCTCTTGTCTATAGGATTTGATTATATAACATTTACTAGGAAAATAGGAAAACTGGAAGAAACTGCTTTCTGCACTTCTGAAGTTGTAACCCTAGTCCCTGGCTCAGCACCCTGTCGGTTTGCTTCCCTTATCCTGGTTTGCAGTTACTTTGTCTTTGTCTGTGTTGCCACCTGTCTGTTATGTTAGCTCTCCAGGGCGGTCAACAACGGCTGACTGGTTCTCCAGCCTCGGTACTGTGCCTGGTGCAGACTGGCTCTGAGCAAACCTGGAGGCACGAGCCCTCTTGACGGCTGTGTGCAAGGTAGGGCCAGTTTTCGTGGGTTTTCTGGCAGTCTGCACCCCGTGTCCCCTCTCGCCCCAATCACCTCCAATTCCCAGAGGTAATGAGTTCTCCGGACCACATGGAATCTACATGATGTCATGTGTCTGAACTGGACTTAAATTTATTTAGTTTTTTTTAAAGATTTTTTTATTATATATTTATTTGCCAGAGAACGAGCACGCACAAGCAGGGGGGAGCGGCAGGCAGAGGGAGAAGCCGGTTTCCTGCTGAGCAAGGAGCCGGATGTGGGACTCGATCCCAGGACCCCGGGATCACGACCTGAGCCGAAGGCAGATGCTTAACCAACTGAGCCACCCAGGCGTCCCTGAACTGGACTTAAATTTAATGCATATATTTTTTGATGAGCCACCAAGTGTAAGAAGAGAGAAACCTGACCTCTGCTGGGCTCTGCCACTGACCAGCTGGGTCACTTTGGATAGAGCACTATGCAGTCCTTTGTGGTGACGCATAATAATCCTTCCCTCATTAGGAATTAGTAGGTATGTGAAGATCGAGAGCGTAATAGCCATCATTTACCGAGCACTTGCTATGTCCAGCACGGTTCTTAGAACTTTGTATGCATTGAATAAATGATAGATACAGATACGTTTTTAAAAAATTATTCAGTGAGGCGCCTGGGTGGCTCAGTCAGTTAAGCATCTGACTTCAGCTCAGGTCATGATCTCAGGGTCCTGGGATGGAGCCCCGCGTAGCCCTCAGGGTAGAGTATGCTTGTCCTTCGTCCCGCTGCTCCACTCCTCCCCCCCCCCGCCACTTACAGTCTCTCTCTCTCTCTCTCAAATGGATAAATAAAATCTTTAAAAAAAATTATTCAACGAGAAAGATTACAGATGGAAAACTTCTTAATGCCACTTAAGCCTATTGGCAGCACTACTTATATACACGGTCAAAACACTTCTGTTTCACTATGTAGATGAAAACTGACCTACAGTGTTCAAAATGCATTTTCAACTGCCTTTTGAGCTTCTTGGTGTGATGTATTTTAAGAATGTCAAGTTTTTGTGAAGCTGTATACATTTCATTTGAACATTTATATTTTGGTGTAATTGATTTAGAATGCATAGGTATTTTCTAAATGAAGCTAAATACCAGGGCGCTTGGCTGACTTGGTCGGTAGAGCATGTGACTCTTTTTTTTTTTTTTTTTTTTTTTTAAAGATTTTATTTATTTATTTGACAGAGAGAGACACAGCGAGAGAGGGAACACCAGCAGGGGGAGTGGGAGAGGGAGAAGCAGGCCTCCCGCCGAGCAGGGAGCCCGATGCGGGACTCGATCCCAGGACCCCGGGATCATGACCTGAGCCGAAGGCAGTCGCTTAACCAACTGAGCCACCCAGGCGCCCAAGCATGTGACTCTTGATCTCAGGGTCGGGAGTTCAAGCCCCACGCTGGGTGCGGAGCCAACTTTAAATTTTTTTTTTAAAGATTTTATTTATTTATTTGAAAGAGAGAATGGAAGAGAGAGCACGAGAGGGGAGAGGGTCAGAGGGAGAAACAGACTCCCCGCCTAGCAGGGAGCCTGATGCGGGACTCGATTCTGGGACTCCAGGATCATGACCTGAGCCGAAGGCAGTCGCTTAACCGACTGAGCCACCCAGGCACCCATGGAGCCAACTTTAAAAAGATAATAATAGGGTGCCTGGGTGGCTCAGATGGTTAAGCGTCTGCCTTTGGCTCAGGTCATGATCCCAGGGTCCTGGGATCGAGTCCCGCATCGGGCTCTCTGCTCCTTGGGAGCCTGCTTCTCCCTCTGCCTCTCTCTCTCTCTCTGTCTCTCATGAATAAATAAATAAAATCTTAAAAAAAAATAATAAACTAAATACCTAAAACCTATTGTGGGATTAAATAAAATACTTATTTAATTTGTATTGATTTATTTTAATATGCAATACTTTTCTAATATATATACAGTATTTAGCACAGTTTTGCTATCGGATGTGCTCACTATGTGGCAGCTTATTGTTATTAATTATCACTGTTATTAGCTTGACCTCTGAAATAAACAGTTGAAATAAAAATACCCATGAGAGAGACAACTTATTAAGAAATATTCTTGAGGGGCGCCTGGGTGGCTCAGTCGTTAAGTGGCTGCCTTCGGCTCAGGTCCCAGGGTCCTGGGATCGAGCCCCGCATCGGGCTCCCTGCTCAGTGGGGAGTCTGCTTCTCGCTCTCCCTCTGCCTACCACTCCCCCTGCTTGTGCTTTCTCTCTCTCAAATAAATAATAAATAATAAATAATAAATAAATAAAATCTTAAAAAAATTAACGCATTTCATAAGTAAAGATAAACCTAGTTATGACAAAGGAAGCGTGTTTACTTAAATGCCAAATGTATCCAGTTTCTATGAATTTGGGGTTTTGTTTCACTTTCTTTTGGTAGAGAAATTGAAATCTTCCAACAGGAAGGCTGTGAGGGAGAAACTTTTGTGCAGTTTGGCTGTCTACTCCCCCCCCCCCCCTCGCCCCTTTATCTTTTTGTTTCATTCTCTTTGTTTGGAAATATATCTACAGAAGCTTAAGCAGTAGATGTTTTATATTTGGTTTAAAATTTCTATGCACTCCTACTTTATTTTCTCAAACATAACAAATTTGTTACCAAGTGGCTGTAGATGCTGTACCCACAAGTCCTTAGAACAGACTTGCTCTGCCAGAGACAATGTGAGCTTTGGGTCTGGCTCAGCCACTCACCAGCTCTGTGATTTTTTTTTTTTTAAAGATTTTATTTGAGAGGGAGAGAGCACAAGCAGGGGGAGGGGCAGTGGGAGAGGGAGAAGCAGGCTCCCTGCTGAGTAGGGAGCCCGACTCTGACCCCAGAGCTTGATCCCAGGACCCCAAGATCATGACCTGAGCAAAGTCACGCAGGTGCCCCACTAGCTCTGTGATCTTGAGCAAGGTATTCCACCCTTCTGTGCCTTAGATTCTTTTTTTTTTTTTTTTAAGATTTACTTATTTCAGGGGGTGGGTATGCCCGTCTGTGAGTGGAAGAAGAGGCAGAGGGAGAAGGAGAGAGAATCTCAAGCAGACTCCCCACTGAGTGCAGCTCGATCCCAGGACCCTGAGATCATGACATGAACCGAAACCAAGAGTTGGAGGCTCAACTGACTATGCCCCCCAGGCACCCCTCTTGCCTTAGATTCTTACCTGTAAAATGGGTTTGATAAAAGTAGCACTTTATAGGAGCCATGAGGATGGGAATGAATTAATCTGGTTGTGCCCAGCAGTCAATAAATATTACCTAAAATTATTGTAGTATTTGTGCCTTGACTTTGAAAACCATGGCTGAGCATGATGCTTTAAAACTGACAAGCATGAAGGGGCACTTGGGGGTGTGTGGCCTCTCCCACACTGTCCCTGGTCACTGGCCACCGTCCCACACCTTGCACTTTTCAGTCGACAGCGTATCTTGGTGATCGCTTATCAAAGATAAAGCCACACTGCGTGTGGAGGGAAAAGCCAACCTGCATTCCAACTTGTGCAAGGGTGACAGGGTGTACTAAAGGGAGAATGAGGGGGGGCTCCTGGGTGGCTCAGTTGGTTAAGCGTCTGCCTTTGGCTCAGGTCATGATCCCAGGGTCCTGGGATCGAGCCCCGCATCGGGCTCTCTGTTCAGCAGGGAGCCGGCTTCTCCTCTCCCTCTGCCTGCCGCACTGCCTACTTGTGCTCTCTATCAAAATAAATAAATAAAAATAAATAAATAAAGGGCGAATGAGGGAGTAGGGAGAGGGAGAGAGACACATGAAAACTACACAGTGAGTACGAGGATTGGTCAGTGTTGATGCCATTGGGCCAGCTGACTGGTGATTATCCAAGTTAGGCTCCTGTCCTCCCACAGAGATGGGGAGACAGGGGGCCTGTCCCTCCTGGATGATTACATTTCAAAGGGATGGCCTTTGAGAATGACACTCCTGGGTGTGGGGGATACATGTCCGGCTGAGAGGGACAGAGGAAGGACTGAAATCGTAAACTTTCTCAAGTAACTGCTCTCAGGGGGTTCGGAGGCCTAGCTTTACGTGTTGGCTGGAATGGGTGGCCTGAGCTTTGTCAAGCAGGCATTTTAAGGGGGGGCTGAGGTCGTCATTCCTAGGGACAGTGGTGGGCAGCTAGAAACCATGCCTCTGTTTGTTCAAGTCTCTTGTGGGGTGGGTGAAAGGGACTACACTGAAAATTGCAGTATTGTAGGCCACGGTCGAGGACCAGGGTTTAGTCAAGGACAGAGTCTTTGTCACATTCTCTGGCAACCAGCAGGGCCGTCTCGGTCCTTTTCATGGCCAGTGGCCCCCTGTTGATGGACGTTTGGGGATAGTGTGTTGAAGCTTTTATAAACCCAAGCTGTTTTCAAGAAAACAAATATTAAATGGAAATTGATTTTTCAAAAAACGATTAATGCAGCATGTAAAGAAATGGTAGAATAATCAATTTGAGCTTGAGTTCTTTCTAAGGCTCCTGAACTGTTATCCCTGCCCTAGGACTAACCTCGTATGTGTGGTGTCAGTTTTTACCTAAGCCTCTGTGCTCAGCTGCTTGGGCATAAATCCAGGTCCTGCCACTGATACCCTGTGCGGTTGTGACAAGTTACTCTTACCCTTGTTACCTGAAACTGGGTTCTCCTCTTCTGGGCATCAGCCAAAAACAACACAACCCGGGAGCACCTGGGCGCCTTAGTCGGTGAAGTGTCCCATCTATCGGTTTCGGCTCAGGTCAGGATCTCTCATGGGTTGTGAGATCAAGCCCCGAGTCTGGCTCCGAGCTCTGTGGAAAGTCCGCTTGAAGGCGCGCTCCCTCTGCCCCTCCCCCGCTAACACGCAGGTGTGTCTGCTCTCTCAAAGAAATAAATAACATCTTTAAATAATCTTGGGGCGCCTGGGTGGCTCAGTCGGTTAAGTGGCTGCCTTCGGCTCAGGTCATGATCCCAGGGTCTGGGATCGAGCCCCACATCCGGCTCCCTGCTCGGCAGAGAGCCTGCTTCTCCCTCTCCCTCTGTCTGCCGCTCTGCCTGCTTGTGCTCTCTCTCTCTCTCTCTGTTAAATAAATAAATAAAAATCTTAAAAATAAATAAATAATCTTAAAAAAAAAAAAGACACAACCCAGCCAGAGAATTGGAAAAGGGAGGGTTTTACTTGCAACAAGGAAGGAGAACACTGGGGATATTTCCCAAAGCATTGTCTCCCCGAACAATGAAACTGGGGACGTTTGAAGCTAAGGGTGCGCCCGTATTCATGAAGGGGCTTGTGCAGTAGGGAAGACAGCACTGAATTGGGGCAAAAGTCATCTAAGGTGACAGTGCAGATCAAAGTGCCGAGGGCCGGCAAGAGTGGGCATCATTAATTCGCTGGCTTTGGTCAGTCTGGTATCTGGGTGCTCAGAGGGGTTTAAATCCTGCAAAGATTGCTCGAGAGTGGTAGGTCAGTCTACACTTTTTTTTTTTTTTTTTAAGTAATTCCCCCTGCCCCCGAAAAAGGTAATACCAACACCCAGCATTGGCTTGAACACATGACCCCAAGATCAAGAGTCGCACACTTCAGGTGCCCCAGTCTTCACTTTTTTTTTTTTTAAGGATTTTATTTATTTGAGGGGGAACGAGAGAGAGAGAGAGAGAGAGAGAGCGCGCGCGAGAGAGAGCAGGGGGAGGGGCAGAGGGAGAAGCAGACTCCCCGCTGAGCAGGGAGCCCAACGTGGGACCCGATCCCAGGACTCTGGGATTATGTCCTGAGCCGAAGGCAGACGCTTTACCCACTGAGCCACCCAGGGGCCCCCAGTCTTCACTTTTTGAATATGATTAGGGTATGTCCAGGTCTGAGAGTGGCTGTTTGTTCTTACATTCTTTCACAGGATGGCCAGGGGCCTACAATGACTTTTCTTATGTTCAAAAAGCTGTGTCTTGACTTTCTTTTTCTGGGGACCCCTAACTCTTTCTGCCTACACCCTCTCTGTGCCTCCATGTCCACGTCTGTAAAAGGGGGAATAATGTCATAGGGTTGTTGTAAAAATTTAGTTGATCCATGTCCAGCCCTTAATAATTGTTAACCAGTTTAATCGGATTCTTTCTTACCTCTCACACCCCAGCCTGGAGGAGGGTCAGGAAGGGTCGAGGATTGCAATGTTGTGCTTTTTTACCTTCAGTCTGGAATACCTTTCCGCTCCTCGCGTTCCTGTATCTTGAAAGCCTCCCCAGCATTCACTGGTGATTATTTCAAAGGCACCTACCTGTTCCGAATGCCCCTGACTTGCCGTTAGCACACAGGTGTATCTTCATTACCAAGTTTAGTTCTCCACGTATTACAGATTTGGCGTTCTTGTCTACTCTCGGCTACTCATCTCTCTGACTCCTCGGCTCGTAAACTGTTAAGCATTTGCTGAGGGTCTAGGCCTGTGTGGGACACACAAACAGGGTAAGATGGAGTCTTTCTGCAAAATACACCCTTCCATTGTGGCTACTAGATTGCAGAACCCCGCCCAGTGCCAGAAAGCATGGCTTTTGGTGCTAATACATGTCCTGGAAATCTGGAGGAGTCCGAATCTTCAGGGAAGGAGGAGTGTTTGTTTTAAGATTTATCTGTTTATTTTAGAGGGAGATCGTGCATCTGTGGGAGTGGGCGGAGAGGCCAAGGGAGAAAAACTCAAGCAGACTCCCCGCTGAGCCACCCAGGCCCCCACCCCCCAGGAGGAGTGGTTTTGAGGTAGGTCTTCAAGGATGCTTGGAGCTTGATAGTAATGTGGGGAACAAAGGCAGAAGGAAATGTAGATAAAATTAAATGTCCTCTTAACCTGCAGCCCATTGACAAGTACTTGAGATAGGCAGATTATAACCTTCCTCCAGGATCCTGAGCCTTTAATATATGAAAGTCCTCGGGGCGCCTGGTGGCTCAGTCGTTAAGCATCTGCCTTCAGCTCAGGTCTTCATCCCAGAGTCCTGGGATCCAACATTCCAAAACTGCATCAGTAGGTGACCTTGGCAGGAGACAGGTTCCCCGGGAGAGCGAGGAGCCACACTTGCGTATGGGGGGAAATCCCTGTTTGGGGTCGGAGGGGTAGGGTGGAAGCAAATTATGGGGGACTTTGGCAACTAAACACCTCTTTAGATAGGACAAGAGAGGAAATAGCCCCTGCGTCTCTTAAGCAACGTCTTGCATAATTACAGCCTCCCACCACAGGAACCTGTGTGAGGATAATAAGATCCACGGATCTGGGGGCCTGGGAAATTTTCATGAGAAGCAGTTTTCCTTTTAAGTGTTGACTTAGGTCTTCATTTTCGTCCTCAGTCCGGAGGAATCGTGAGCGGAATTGAGACTGTAACATGTTTTACTCTCTTCATGAAAAAACAAAACGCAAACCTCCCGACCCCAGTGATGTCTGACATTGGCCTTTCTTTTTTTTTTTTTTTTTAACTGATTGGTTTTTTTTTGTTTTTTTTTTTTAAGATTTTATTTATTTGAGAGAGAGAGCATGCACACATGAGAGAGGGGAGGGTCAGAGGGAGAAGCAGACTCTCTCCTCAGCAGGGAGCCCGATGCGGGACTCCATCCTGGGACTCCAGGATCATGACCTGAGCCGAAGGCAGTCGCTTAACCAACTGAGCCACTCAGGCGTCCCTGACATTGGCCTTTCTTTTATGGCTGTGTTCCCTCCACAAATCAGGAACCTGGCGCATTTTCCCTTTCAAGAAAACATTGCCATGACTGAACAGCGTGGCGTTCCCTGAATGTTGAGATCCCACGCCACGCTGGCTGCCCCAATAAAGCGCAACAGATGACAGGGAAGTGCAGTCTATTCTGTGGGCTTCTGTCTCCTTGAAAATTGACCTCTAAATATGTAAGTAGAGTGGGCCAGGGGTCGGCAAACTTTGTAAAAAGTCAGTAAATACTTTAGGCTTTGGGGTCATTCAGCGCTGCGATCGTGGGTCTGAAAAGCAGCCATGGACTATATATACCTCACCAAATATGTGCATGTGGCCTTCCTTATGGACACCGAAATTTCAGTATCATTTTCACATAATTCAGTATACTTTTTTTAAAAAGATTTTATTTATTTATTTGAGAAAGAGTGCACACAAGCAGGGGGAGCTGCAGAGGGAGAGAGAGAGAAGCAGACTCCCCGCTGAGCAGGGAGCCTGATGTGGGACTCGAACCGAGGACCCTGGGATCATGACCTGAGCCAAAGGCAGATGCTTAACCGACTGAGCCACCCAGGCATCCCTCGGTATACATTTCATACAACTGTTGAGTGTCATGAAATACCCTCCTTTTAATTTTTGTTCAACCATTTAGCGATGTAAAAACCATACTTAGCTCATAGGCCATGTAAAGGCTGGTGGCAGAGGAGATGTGGGCCATGGGCCTTAGTGTGTTGACTCCTAGAAAGGACTATACTAGACGGAGTCACAAAATGCAAGGAAATGGGGCAGGCAGAGGTTAACTGTTCCTGCAGGACCTGGGTAGGTTCGGAGGATGCTTCCTGCAGGAGGGGAATTACACACAGGCTTTGAAGGTTAAGTACTTGTTTGCTGGGCGGGGGTGGGGGGGTGTCAGTTGAAGGGGGTGGGGAGATGAGGACCAGTCTGGAGCTGAGCTGTTCCAGGCCACTTGAGCAAAGGCACAAAGGAAGGCCAACCTGGAGGTTGTGGCTTGTTTGGAACCGGGAGGATTTGGTGTGGCTCCAGCACGGGAGCCGGGGACCAAGGGAATGGCTGGAAGTGGGCAGGGAACCTGAGCCAAGTTTTGCAAAGGACCTTCATTGCCATGCCAGAGTGGATTTTATTCTTAGGCAATGCAAGCCTTAGAAGTTTCCCAGTAGGGAAGTGATTCAAAGCTGCTCCGCATTTTACAGACATGGAGGGCAAGCGCAGGGAGACCAGGTTCCAGAAGGGAGCGTGGGAATACTTAGTGGGAGGTTGGGCTGGCAGGGTAGGAACTGGGCTGAAGGCTTGTCCCCACACAGGGTTGTGGGCTCTGCCAGAAACAAGAGAGCCTTCTTCAGGTGGAGTCCAGGGAGGGAAGCCAAAAGCTGGGAGCCAGAGACACAGTCTGCAGGGCACTGTGTGGCAGGACGGGGAGTGGGGAAGGGAGCGGGGCACAGCACTGTGAGGATTGAGAGCAGGAGATGGGGGGGTGCATGTGGAGGGGCAGAGCTGTTTCCCCAGCGCCTGCAAGGGCCAGTGGGATCTTGGGAAAAGATGGCATTTTTTATTATAAAAATGACACTGAATCATTGTAAAAATGTACGACAGTACAGAGATAGAGATACGGTCCCTCCTGCTTGCCTTTTGCCCTCCCATACCTCGGGGGGACTTACCATTCAGGATTTGGTGTGTGTCCTTCTGACTCTGTTCTCTGCCCGTGCAAATATGCATATCACGTCTTTTCAAATAAAAATGAAAAGCATACATATTTTCATGCAACTTACTCTTTTAAAGATTTTTTTTTTTAAGATTTTATTTATTTATTTGAGACAGAATGAGAGAGAGCGAGCACATGAGAGGGGGGAGGGTCAGAGGGAAAAGCAGGCTCCCTGCCGAGCAGGGAGCCCGAGCAGGGAGCCCGAGCAGGGAGCCCGAGCAGGGAGCCCGAGCAGAGAGCCCGAGCAGAGAGCCCGAGCAGGGAGCCCGAGCAGGGAGCCCGAGCAGGGAGCCCGAGCAGGGAGCCCGATGCGGGACTCGATCCAGGGACTCCAGGATCATGACCTGAGCTGAAAGCAGTCGCTTAACCAACTGAGCCACCCAGGCGCCCCGCTTTTAAAGATTTTTTTAAAAGATTTTATTTGTCAGAGAGCGAGCGCATGTGCATGAGTGGGGGAGGGGCAGAGGGAAAAGCAGGCTCCCCGCTGAGTAGGGAGCCCGACTGGGGCTCAATCCCAGGACCCCAAGATCACAACCTGAACTGAAGGCAGACACTTCTCTGAGCCACCCAGGTGCCCCTGCAGTTTACTCTTTCACTGAAAAAATATATATCGCAGACCTCTTTCCTATCAGTACATAAAGATCTACCTCAACCTTTTTAACAGTTTTGTAGTTTTTCGGAGCATGGGTGTACCATAATTTATAGACTCCTTCCCCTACTGCTGAGAATTTGAGTTGTCCGCATTGAGTCATCTTTTATTTATTTATTTATTTTAAAGATTTTATTTTTTATTTATTTGTCAGAGAGCACAAGCAGGGGGAGGGGGCAGAGGGAGAAGCAGGCTCCCCGCTGAGCAGGAAGTGTGATGTGGGGCTCCATCCCAGGACCCTGAGATCATGACCTGAGCCGAAGGCAGACGCTTCACCGAATGATCCACCCAGGCGCCCCTGGTCTTACCTTTTATAAGGATCATTCCATTTGCCCTGGGGAGAACAGGCTAGAAGTACAGAGACCAGTGAGAGGCCACTTCCCTGGTCCAGGGGCCAGGCTGTAGCAGTGGCGGGTGGGTTAGAATGGACCAACTCTGGGATCGATTCGGAAGATCAGGCCAGTGGGATCTGCTGATGGGACTAGAACCCGCTTATACCCTGTCCCTCCCCCCACTCATGAACGAGTGTGCGCGCGAGCTCTCTCAAATAAATAAAATCTTTAAAATAAATAAATAAAAGGTAAGACCAGGCTACACTTCAATCGGCTCCCCAGCTACTCAGAATTGAGTCCAGCTCCTCACCAAGGCCTCCGGGGCTCTGCGGGAGCTTGCTGCTTTGGCTCCTGGCTGGTCCGGCTAAGGCCGAACCCCCTACATCCCCACACCCCTTCCCAGCACTTGCCACATGCGAGGGCCCTTCTTCCTGGTTCCTGGATTTACAGTCTGTCCCCCTGCTAGAACAGAAGCTTCCTGAGCCTGTGGACTTTTTCACTTTCACTACTACATCCTCAGCACCTAGCACCACGCCGGGTACTCAATAAATATTTGTTTTCTGCAGTTATTCCCAATGGGTTGTGGTGATCAGACTGAGCTGGGTGGAAACATCCAGCAGATAGAGAGTATATCACTGCCCCACGACAATCAGAAATGCCGACGGTGTATCATTTTTCTGATTCCATTATTTTAAAATGCGCTGGGGTGCCTGGGTGGCTTAGTCGTTAAGCGTCTGCCTTCGGCTCAGGTCATGATCCCAGGGTCCTGGGATCGAGCCCCGCATCGGGCTCCCTGCTCCGCGGGAAGCCTGCTTCTCCCTCTCCCACTCCCCCTGCTTGTGTTCCTGCTCTCTCTGTCTCTCTCTCTGTCAAATAAATAAATAAAAACTTAAAAAAAAAAACCAAAACGCACTGTTTAAATAAACTTAAAGAAAAGGCGGGGCACCTGGCTGGCTCAGTTGGAGGAGTGTGCAGCTCTCGATCTCGAGCTTGTGAGTTCAAGGCCCTCCTTGAGTGTAGAGACTAGTTGAATAAACAAATACACAACAACAAAAAATCCCCTGCACTATTGTGTTTATGAACACGTTCATTCCCATAGCAAACAGTTACTGGGTACCTGTTGTGGGGAGGCTGATTTTAGCCAGAAATCCCAGGCTGTATCCTGCATCTGCTGCTACCAGGGGTGTGATCTCAGACAAGTCCTTTACCACTCTGTCGCTCAGTTCCCTCATCTGTAAAGTGGGCACAAGAATCGTATTTACGGGGCGCCTGGGTGGCTCAGTTGGTTAAGCGACTGCCTTCGGCTCAGGTCATGATCCCGGAGTCCCAGGATCAAGTCCTGCATTGGGCTCCCTGCTCAGTGGGGAGCCTGCTTCTCCCTCTGACCCTCTTCCCTACTCATGCTCTCTATCATTCTCTCTCTCTCTCAATAAATAAATAAAAATCTTTAAGAATCGTATTTACATCACGTGTTTGTTGTAAAGATTAAATAAATTAATGTATATGTTAATCGGGCCTAAGGATGTGTCAGCCTCTCTCCTGCAACCCCTGCTTGACCTGTGTGCTTTGCAGCCAGACTCCTTCCTGTCTCCGGGGCTCAGCTTCTTGGTGAGACCTTCCCTTTCTCTCAACATGCGCTCCTGGCCCTGGTTGCTTGTTTATCCATTTGCTTGTCTGTCTCTTCCCCTGAGCCAGTGTTCCCAAGCATTCTGGTATCAGGACCCCTTTCTGCTCGTAAATATCAAGGACCCTCTCTGTAGATTACAGCTGTTGATATTAAAGCTGAGAAATTTTAAAGTATGTATTAGTGCATTTGAAAATTACAATAAGCCCATTAAATATGAACATAAATAGCATATTTTTATGAAGAACAACTATTTTTCCCAAACAAAAAACATGTGGAGTGGAGTTTTACATTTTTGTAAATCCCTGTCTGGCTATAAAGACATAAAGTTGTTAAGACATATTACTTACCCCTCATTGCCTTTGCTTGTGGTGGGTTGTTTTTGTTTTTTATAGTGGTAAAATATCCATAACACCAAATGTACCATTTTAACCATTTTTTTTTAAAGATTTTATTTATTTGAGAGCGAGAATGAGAGCATGAGAGGGAGGAGGGTCAGAGGGAGAAGCAGACTCCCCGCTGAGCAGGGAGCCCGATGCGGGACTCGATCCCGGGACTCCAGGATCATGACCTGAGCCGAAGGCAGTCGCTTAACCAACTGAGCCAGCCAGGCGCCCCTTAACCATTTTTTTTTTTTTAAAGATTTTATTTATTTATTTGACAGAGAGAGGGAACACAAGCAGGGGGAGTGGGAGAGGGAGAAGCAGGCTCCCCGCAGAGCAGGGAGCCCGATGCGGGGCTCGATCCCAGGACCCTGGGATCATGACCTGAGCCGAAGGCAGTCGCTTAACCGACTGAGCCACCCAGGTGCCCCCATTTTAACCATTTTTAAGCATACACTTCCATGGCACGAAGTACATTCCCATTGCTGTGTGACCACCACCTCCGTCCCTCTCCAGGACATTTCCTCTTCCCAAACCGAATCTCTTTCCCCAGTTACACACCAGCTCCCCATCCTTCAGCCCCTCCTTTGCTCGTAGCTTTGTCCAAATAATAGAGATGGCTATCCACTTTCTGGAGCAGTGTTTTCTTCCCCTAGTTAGTATTTCAGAGTACCTACTGTTGGCATCACCAAAGGCAAATGTTTCGAACGCCTTCCACATGAGGCCTACTGCAGGTACCCAAGACGCAGAGGATGCACTCTGCCCTCAGGTAGCTGAGTTTAGCTAGACAGAAACATAGTCAAGAAGAACCACAAGAAATAGAGAACTGGGCCCAGAGCCAGGGAGCCTGGCTGGAGCCTTCGGAGGCTGCTCGGGCAGGTCCCTGAATCCTCCGGCTTCCCCTCCCGTGCCCAGGAAAGTGGGTCAGGCATTCGGCGAACAGTGCTTTCCTATTCACCTCACGGGGGTTTTCAGCGTCAGATCAGATCGTGGGTGTAAACTATGAAATGCTACAAGAATGCAAGTTCTGAAATGAGATGTCTAGTGACATTCAGAACCCAATTTTTATCTTCAAATAGATAATATTCATCCTCCCTGATTCGATGTTAGAAATGTATAGTCTTGGGGCGCCTGGGTGGCTCAGTCGTTAAGCGTCTGCCTTCGGCTCGGATCATGATCCCAGGGTCCTGGGATCGAGCCCCGCGTCGGGCTCCCTGCTCGGTGGGGGGCCTGGCTCTCCCTCTCCTGCTCCCTCTGCTTGTGTTCCCTCTCTCTCTGTCAAATAAATAAATAGAATCTTTAAAAAAAAAAAGAAATGTACACTCTTTTTGGTCACTTGCAGAGGCCAGCATAATTGTAACCTGCATAGAGTGGACAGATAATCCCACCATCGAGGACAATCTAAGATGCTACCTGAGGTTTTATACTTTTTAAATACTGGTAAGAATAGGATCAAGGGGTGAGGCGCCTGGGTGGCTCCATTGGTTGAGCCATGGACTCTTGGTTTCGGCTCAGGTCATGATGCCAGGGACGTGGGATCGAACCCCACCTCAGGGTCCACACTCAGCCTGGAGTCTGCTTGTCCCTTTCCCTCTTCTCACCTCCCCTCACCCTTGCTCTCTTGTTCTCTTGAATTAAAAAATATATATATATATATATATTTAAAAAAAAAAGGATCAAGGGAAAGAGGCCCAACAAAGAGCTGAAAGTATCATCCACTCCATTACAGCTTGTACCAGATCTGTACGTGATAACTGGATTTTCGCCAAAGACCTAATGAACATATTTATGGCCTTCTATTTTCTTTGGGTGAAATTAACATTTCTGCATGAGCCAGAAATTAATTTTTTCTTTTACTTTTTTCTCTCTAGAACTTTCTCAGGGCTTTGCCACTGATGCACCCCCCCCTTCTATCTCTGCAGGAATCTCTCCCCGAGCGCCCTCCTCTGCTCAGGTGCCGTCCCAGCCTCCCTGCTTGCATGTGCGCATCTCCAGCTGTCCCGATCCCCTTGCCTCATCTTACCCACAGGCTGCTCACCTCTCAGCCTAACCCTGCTCAGCTGGCCGCAGCTCTCCTCAGCCTCAAACCCCACAGCCATCCCTTCTTCCGTCTCTTTCACCCCAGAGCCAAGCTGCCACGAGGCACCATTGGCTCTGCGTCAAAATAAATGCAGTCCGTCAGCCCCTCTCCATGTCGGTGCTGCCGGACAGTTGGTGCCACCCTCTGTCTCCCTTCTGGAACACTGCCCTAGTCCCTGCACCTGTCAGCCTGCTTCTCCTTCGTCTGCTGGAATCTGTTCTCAACCCAGCAGCCGGAGTGTTACCCTGCTCCGAACCTCACCGCGGCTCCTCCTTTCCCTCCAGGATGCCAGGGTTCTGCCAATGACCTCTCGGGTCCCTCTGGATGAGCTCCTGGCCCCAGTACCTCTCTGGGCTCATCTGCTGAGCTTGATCTTGTTTGTTGGTCTCCAGCCACGCGGCCTCGGGGGACATGCCCAGCATATTCTGTCCTTACACAGGAAGGACCCCCCCCACACACAATGGGAGCGCACCCTTGCAAGTTATCCAAGTGACCGGCTGTACCACCTCCTCAACCAGGTCCACTCTGACCACCTGACTCAAAATTGCTCCGACATCTGGGTACCCCTCATCTCCCTTGAACTTTCCTTTTTTCTTTGCGCCCGTTATCACTTTGTAACTTACTACACAGCCCATTTAATTGCTTTTCATGTCTATTATTTGTTGTTTGTCTCCCTCTGCTGGAACCAAAGCTCTGCAAGGGGAGGGGGTCTTTGTTTCACTGCAAATGTATTCCAAGCACCCGGCACCTATAGCCCGTTAATAAGTTGAGTGAACAAATGAGTGATGCTCAGGGCCAGTCATCTCGGGCTCTGCCTACCTGCTTTCAGCACTAGCTCCTTACCGGGATCAAACCTTGGGTTTCAGACGGATTTATTCTCAGAATTTCAGCGTGGTTTTGTGTTGGGGTGGGGGTGGGGAATAGAAGGAGGCAAGGATGTCCAGGACATTTGATCTTGAAGAAAACAGTGATTTATTATTCCAGACATTTCGGGTATTGGAATTAGTGAATCAAAAATTCTAAAACTTTGGGGCACCTGGGTGGCTCAGCCAGTTAAGCGTCTGCCTTCAGCTCAGGTCCTGATCCCAGGGTCCGGGGATCGAGCCCCGCATCGGGTTCCCTGCTTGGCGGGAAGCCTGCTTCTCCCTCTCCCACTCCCCCTGCTTGTGTTCCCTCTCTTGCTGTCTGTCTCTCTGTCAAATAAATAAATAAAAATCTTTAAAAAATAAATCCTAAAACTTTGGATAAGGAGAAATTCCTCTAGAGTGGGGGAAGGAGCCCTGAGTCAGGACAGACCCAAATGTGCCTACTGAGGGCTGCTGACCACCTGCCACCTTGGCACCCGGGGATGTCACTGTTGGTTCTTTCTGCCCCTGGGGCCCCACTTTGAAACAGTTCAGTAACTTTTTTTTTTTTTGACATTTTTTTTTTATATATTTATTTGAGAGAGAGAATGAGAGATAGCACGAGAGGGAAGAGGGTCAGAGGGAGAAGCAGACCCCCCGCGGAGCAGGGAGCCCGATGCAGGACTCGATCCCGGGACTCCAGGACCATGACCTGAGCCGAAGGCAGTCGCTCAACCAACTGAGCCACCCAGGCGCCCTGAAACAGTTCAGTAACTTTATTGAAAGCTATTTTGTGGACGTGCAGCAAGGGTACAACCCAGGATTGGAAGCTGGACTGCCCGGGTTTGGATCCTAGGCCAGTGGGGCCTGTGGTGTGGCTCTGAATGAATTCTCTGTCTTCTGAGAGCCTCACTTCCTTCATCACAGAGTGGGGATGAGTCATGCCGCACAAGTGAATTCACATAAAGATTTAGGCTATCCCGTGGCACGTGGTCAGTGTGAATATACACATTAGGGCTTTCTTTACTAATAGTAAAGAAATGCAAAATGTCCTATAGAAAGTTTTTCTGTTTCAACTGGAAAGGTGATTGGATATTGCATGTTAGCACTGAGTGTGAAGGGCCCGCTCAGAATGCACAAGCCTCAGTTCTGGAAACGTTACAACTAATCTGTACTGTCCCAGAGAACAGGACTGTGCCAAGTGTCCAACCCCAGGAGTTTACACTTCAGTGAGTAGCTGATTCAGAAGGCTTGGTTCTTGGAAGTCTGTTAAAAATTAGGCAGAAGAATGTGTAAAATATGAACCTTTATAAACCTTTTACGGTGATCTGTAAATATTTACATTGGTCATATCATTGATGAAGAAATACTTTTGGAACTTCTCTTAAAAAGAAGCCTCAGAGGTAGTCCAAACTACGCAACAGATTACTTAGTTTGTGGCCATATTTGCATTTTGTTTTGTTTCTGATCTTCAATGATAGGAGTTATTTTGGTCAGTATGCTTATCCATCAGGCTAGGTTGTAATGACTTTTGCTATTTCCATCCTCTGGACTTCCTTCCAAAGGGGCTAACCGTTGTCTGCCTGCTTGCCTGGGGAGGCTTCTGGAAAGGGTTATGGAAGCAACTCAAAACAGCTGTCTCCACGGAGCTGGGGGTGTAGGTGAGCACCATGCATGCAGGGGTGGAGGGGGGCCAGAGCCTGGGCCTTAGGAGGACAAGAAGCTAGGGCAAGCTGCTGCCTTTCATCTGTGTGGGGGAAGAGACCTGCTGATCCAAGACTGGGGGTGGGGGGGTGGCCAGGCAGAGAGTGAACTTGAGACCTGCTTCTTTGTCTTAGCCATCAATCGCTAGGTGGGGCACTCTACATTAGTGCCCCTTGTTTTTGACTATTATTATATATATATATTTTTAAAGATTTTATTTATTTATTTGACAGAGAGAGACATAGCGAGAGAGGGAACACAAGCAGGGGGAGTGGGAGAGGGAGAAGCAGGCTTCCCGCCGAGCAGGGAGCCCGACGAGGGGCTCGATCCCAGGAACCTGGGATCATGACCTGAGCAGAAGGCAGACGCTTAACGACTGAGCCAACCAGGCGCCCCACTATTATTATATTTTTAAAGGTGGCTGTGCATAGACGATTTCAGAAGAAAGGCTGAAGCCATCTGTTTGATCCTAGTAGATCATCCTGGGCCCCTCCTGCCATCCCCATTGAGGGTTTATGACTCCACTTTCAGCATAATTAATTCCTTTTCTCCTTTATAGCCTTTGAAAGGGCAAGAGGGAGACTCTGTGAGTGCTGGTGTATTTTTCTAATACATACCTGCAGAATTAGACACAGACCAGAAACAGTGGGGAATGAACTTTTATGTAGGACTTGATCAGTGGTTGGTACACCCCATTTTCCTATTAAAGACAGCTCCTCACGGGCCTTTCTCAGACAGCCAGAGACGGTGTGTGCTTCAGGACGCTCGTGGCAAGCTGCGATTGGGCTCCGGTGTCCATCTCAGGGTAAACCTTTGGTGTCAGTGGAAGACACGCAGAGCTGTACGGGTTTCTCACCTCCCACCATCCCTCTCTCCTTTGCTTTTAGCAAACTCGGCAAGTCAGCCCCAAGTAGGATATTGCAAAATATATTAACAGGCAGATAAAAGATAGGAAAGGTGAAATGCTTTAGAAGTCCGGCAAACGTTCTCTTTAATGGCAATGCTTTAAAGTAGATGCCTCTTCCTTTTTCCTCACAATACCACACCGCCAGATCATAGTCATTTGTGTGTGCTTTCGAGGGTCATTGATTCATTCAGCAAACATGCTTTGAGCCCACGTGGGAGCAGCCTTGTTCCTGTGGAGGCGGCCCATAGCATGAGACTGACCTGAAGCAGAAAGGGAAAGTGATTTTGAGCGGGCTTTCTCAAGTAAGGCTTGGGAGTTGGACAGAAAGGTAAGGTTGTAGATCCTGGTGTGAGCTAAACCCTGGAACCTGGGGAGCAAGAAGTTAAGGCCTGGAGAAATGAAATGATTTATCCAGGGTCTCCTGACTTCAGCTTGGAGGTTTTTCTCTTAGACCATGCCTGCAGTATTCTTTTTTTTTTTTTCCAAGATTTTATTTATTTGGGAGAGAGAGAACATGAGCAGGGGGAGGAGCAGAGGGGGAGGGACAAGCAGACTCCGTGCTGAGCGAGGAACCCGATGCAGGGCTGCATCCCAGGACCCTGAGATCGTGACCTGAGCCCAAACCAAGAGTCAGACGCCTAACAGACTGAGCCACCCAGGTGCCCCTTGTCCGCTGTATTCTTAATTTGGTTTTTTAAAATTGGGAGGAAGAGGGAAAAATTTTCATACTCTTTTTTTTTAAAGATTTTTATTTATTTATTTGACAGAGAGAGAAACAGTGAGAGAAGGAACACAAGCAGGGGGAGTGGGAGAGGGAGAAGCAGGCTTCCCGCTGAGCAGGGAGCCCAATGTGGGGCACCATCTGGGACCCTGGGACCATGACCTGAGCCGAAGGCAGACGCCCAACGACTGAGCCACCCAAGCGCCCCAAAATTTCATACTCTTAAAACTCATTGGATTTATATGAAAACACCATTTCCCAAACTGCGTTTCATGGAATATTACCTCTGTGAGATATCATTATGCATTCCCAATTTAAAAAATTACGTTAGCAATATTTTTTCTAAAAGTATAGGTTTGTAGAAATGTGAAACCCATGTATGTAGTTATTACTATTAGTATATGATAATCACTCTTACGTGGTAATCTGTACAGTATTTCATGAATACTGTACCAAACCCTAAGATGCAAGGAAATAGCACAAAATAGTCACCTGATCTTACAATACGGATCGTACTCACAGGAAACATTTATCAACTCCATGCTTTGTGTGTCATGTGTTCATGGGCAAGCCTGTATTTGATATATATTTATATATTTTAAAGATTTTATTTATTCATTTGCCAGAGAGAGAGAGTACATGCAGGGGGAGTGGCAGACAGAAGGAGAAGCAGGCTCCCCGCTGAGCAAGGACCCCCCCCCCCCCATGTGGGACTCGATTCCAGGACCCTGGGATTATGACCTGAGCTGAAGGTAGATGCTTAACCAACTGAGCCACCCAGTCGTCCCAGTTTTGTATATATTTTTTATTAAAACCTCAATATATGACTAATAATCAATATTTACTACATATTACACATCAAATAAGATTTTAAAAACTAAATGCAACCTTAGGCAGCCTTTTAAGACAAGCTTGAATGTAGATACTGAATCGTTCACCTCTACGTGTATCTAATTTAGTCCTATGGATAGACGAGCAGGTGTTTGGAGCCCCGAGGGCTTGTGGCTTCACAGCAGAAGAGGACCGTTCATGTGGTCATGACCAGTTCTGTCCCTGGTTCTGTGCATGGCCTCTGTGCTCCAGTTCTTTTGTCTATAAAATGGGTGCTGATGGAGAACTCTGCAAATAGAAAATACAAGGGACCAAAACCATAACCTGGGAATAGTTAGGTACTGAGATATGAATTATCCCATCATCTCTCTCCAAAATGTCTTCTGAAGGTAACAATTTTAAGCAGGGTTTGGCCCACAATAATTAGGCACAAGGATTCTGGAAAATGTTTCTTTTGCATGTGAGTATTTTTGAAATTTAAAACCACAATCCTGGGTACCTGGCTGGCTCAGTCAGAAAAGTATGAGACTCTTGATCTCGGGGTTGTGGGTTCAGGCCCCGTGTTGGGTGTAGAGATTACTAAAAATTAGATAAATAAATTTTATTTAATTTTTTAAAAAATATTTCTTCATTTATTTTGGGGGAGGGGTAAGGGCAGAGGGATAGGGAGGGAGACTCTCTAGCAGACTCCCTGCTGAGCGCAGAGACTGACACAGGGCTCCATCTCACCACCCTGAGATCACCATCTGAGCTGAAATCAAGAATCCAACACTCAACTGACTGCACCACCCAGGTGCCCCCAAATTAATAAACTTTAAAAACCACAAACATGTCCCTTTTGGTTGTCTGTAATGCGTATCAGTGGACTTAATGATTTTCCCTTAAAGGTGTTTCTTTTTTCTTTTTAATTTTTATTTATTCATTGAGAGAGAGAGAGATGGAGAGAGCACAAGCAGGAAGAGAGGCAAAAGGAGAGGGAGAAGCAGACTCCGTGCTGAGTAGGGAGCCCAACACGGGCTTCCATCCCAGGACCCCGGGATCATGACCTGAGCGGAAGGCAGACAGTTAACAGACTGAGCCACCTAGGCGTCCCTCCCTTAAAGGTGTTTGATAAATATTTTGCAACTCATAGGGGGTGGTCAGTCTTGGTAAGAGTCTTGGTGTTAATTCAGGATTGATTTTTGCCTTCGTAAGCTTTTCTGCAGAAGTCCAAATGGCACAAGTTAGGTCCAGATCGAAACATTCTCAGAAAGTCCTACCTGCAAACAACATTTAGATGGTCAAATATCATGGTTAAAATGACTTTTCTGGTATTAGGAACCTTATATTCTGGGTATGAAAGGATACTTTGGTTCCTAAATAGCCAAATACTGATTTAAAAAAAAAAATACTGATCATTTGGTCATGTTTTCATAGATCTTTTGTTATATTGTTTTATAAATTTTGTTAATGAAAGAAAAACTTTCTTTACTTGAGTGTCTTATCTGATAATAAATACTGCACCTTCATTCCTCCTGGGTGATAGAAACCATATGAAGTTGAAATGATTTACTTTGGTCCTCAATTGTATTTATAGCATGAGTCAAAACATCATCTCATTCATTTCTGAGAGATAGGTACCGGCCTCAAATTTACCTTAACAAACCCTTTCTTTATAGTATGCACAAATAGTTTAAAATAAAGTTGTAAAGAGATCATTTAAAATGGTTACATTTGGGGACGCCTGGGTGGCACAATGCGTTAAGCATCGGACTCTCCGTTGTTGTGATCTCAGGTGGTGAGATGGAGTCCTGCACTGGCCTCCTCACTGTCCCCCCTCCCTGCTCAGGGTGAGTCCCCTTAGGATTCTCTCCTCTCGCTCTCCCTTTGCCCCCTCACTCCTGCTCGAGCACTCTCTCTCTCTCTCAAATAAATAGGTAAATCTTTAGGGAAAAAATGGTTACATTTTAAAAAAAATTTTATTTGACAGAGAGAGACACAGTGAGAGAGGGAACACAAGCAGGGAGAGTGGGAGGGGGAGAAGCAGGCTCCCTGCAGAGCAGGGAGCCAGATGCGGGGCTTGATCCCAGGACCCTGGGATCATGACCTGAGCCGAAGGCAGATGCTTAACGACTGCCACCCAGGTGCCCCCAAAATGGTTACATTTTATTACACTTTGTTTGATTCAGACTTTTCATCTATTCAGCCTGGCCCTTTCCCTAAGTGGGTCAAGTTGCCAAATCATCGGACACCACTGTCATCAGCGTTTAGTGCCAGCATTAATTCCTGCAGATCAATGATCAGAATGGCCTTGCTTGTTTAGCAATACGTTTAGAGCAAATAATTGGAAGCTCTCCATTTCTGAAGTTCCTGCTGGCTGGAATCTGTGGTGACTCCCCCCACACCCCCAGAGGAATTTACAAAGCGCGAGAAATGGACATTCCCTTGGGAACGTCACGCTGGAGACAGCGTAGGGATCCGTCCCTCAAGCATTAGTGGGGGTCCCCGTGGCACCAGGTCCTCTGCTGTGCGCCAAAGGGACCCAGAGCCTTCAGGGCCTGTCCGGTGGGGAATAAAGAAGAGTGAAGGACAGCGCTCTGGGGACTCTCTAATTGTGTCCGTCCTCTGCGGAGTGTGGGTTCAGTGGGCATAAACAGAGCCATTGCAGAGAACAACCGCGTTGTGAGCGCGTCCCAACCACGCAACCGCTGGGAGCCCGCGTTCGGGCCGCCTCTGCGACCTGGGGCGCTGGGGACCTCGGACCCGGACCCGGACCCGGGAACCCAGCGGAGGGAGCGCACGCAGCACCCAAGGCGGAGCGGGAGGCGCGGGGCCTCGTTTTCCTTCCTCGTAAAGTGAATTCCCCAAAGGGTTCCGATGCTTTCGATTGGCAGAGCATGGAGCACGGGAAAGACATTTAAAATGTCTTCCATTGTCTTTCCCGGTGACACAGTGGCCTCTCGCAGCACGATTCCAAGTGTCTCTTTGCAACCAGGGGAGAGTGTTACTCCCTTCTCTTAAAGCGCGGCAATAATGAGTAGAAAGAAAAAGTGCTCGTTGCCAAGCACGGGTTATTACAGGTTCTCCACGCGCTGTGCGTCCACCTGCTGAGGACATCGCGGCTTTGCCTGTGGAGGGACTTAGTGCCACGCAGTTCATGTGCCAGTTTGGGAGACCCGAAGGACAGGAGCTGAACGATACTGAGCTGCCAAGCGAAGCTGGTAGTGTTTGCAGGCGTGCAACGTGATTGATGATTAATTGATTGATTGAAAGATTTTATGTATCTATCTGAGAGAGCAAGAGCAAGCCTGATTGGGGGGAGGGGCAGAGGCAGAGGGAGAAGCAGACTCCGCACGGAGCAGGGAGCCCCATGGGGGACTCTATCCAAGACCCTGGGATCCTGACCTGAGCCTGAGTCAGGCTTAACCGACTGAGCCACCCAGGGGCCCGCGTGCAGTGTGATTCAAACGTCTGGTAAATTCTTTTCCTCACTGTCTGCCAAGCACCTGGGGGGTGGGGGTGGGGGGTAATGATAACCACATCCCTTAGGCCATGGATTGGCACATTTTATAGGACCTGAGCTAGCTGGAGGTGGGACCTTTGCCGGTTAGAAGCGCAATGTAGACTAGCTGGTGGGAAGTCCTTCCAAGACCTGGGTGCACACGCCCTAGCTCGGGCAGGGTAAGAGATTAGAAAGAAAGACAACTAGAGGCATGATTCCAGAGTCTTCCTTTTATCACATACTTGTTATGGCCTTGAAGAAGTCCCATAAACTTCCAAGGCCCCTTGGGGTGCCTGGCTGGCTCAGTCGGTGTGAGCATGGGACTCTTGATCTTGGGGTTGGAGGTTCAAGCCCCTTGTTGGGTGTAGAGATTACTTAAAAATAAAATCTTAATTTTTTTTTTTTTCCCAAGGCCCTAACTGCCTCCTTTTCCAAATGGAAGACGGCCAGCGGCCTCTGCCTTTTCTAGGGCCAGCGTGCCCTGGGGAATGGCAGAGAACAATACATAGCATTCAGCACCTTCCTCCTTCCTGGTGCCTCTTTGTACTCTGGCCTGAAGTCAGCCAGCAGCTTAGGGCAGCTATAACCATTCCGTTGAGCGAGCCTGAGTGTATACTAGTTAGCTGGTATAAAGATCAAATTCAGATTCTACCCAGATTTTCTAAGATAAGCACTTTACAGAGAGAGGGGCCCTGAAAGGAGGTATCTGCATGCAGTCTGCTGGGAAGCTGCATTGTGGAAAGACTCATTGATAAAAATAGTTGTGACTGGGGGCGCCTGGGTGGCTCAGTCGTTAAGCGTCTGCCTTCGGCTCAGGTCATGATCCCAGGGTCCTGGGATCGAGCCCCGCATCAGGCTCCCTGCTCTGCGGGAGGCCTGCTTCTCCCTCTCCCACTCCCCCTGCTTGTGTTCCCTCTCTCGCTGTCTCTCCGTCAAATAAATAAATAAAATCTTAAAAAAAAAAAAAAGTTGTGACTGTGGTCGAAGTCTGGAGGAAGAGTGATGAGGATGCAGAGGAGGGACACCTTGTATGCGGACACACAAAGTCCGAGAAGGTGGCTCCGGGCAAGGGCAGCTCCGGGAGAGTGGGATGGGGTGGCCCAGGGAGGCAAGCAAGGAGGCCTCCAGTACGCATGTCTACCCCGAACCTGCGAAGGTGATCTTATTTAGCAATAGGATCTTTGCAAGTGAATGATGGGGTCCCCCTGCAATTGGGAGGGTTTCCAATGCAATGACTGGTGTCTTTAGAAGAAGAGGGAGATTCGGACACAAAGACATGGCCACAGAGGGAAGAAGTCCGAGTGAAGATGGGGGCAGAGATGGGACTGATGCCACCGCAAGCCAAGGAGCACCAGGGATGGCTGGTGTCCCACCGGCTTGGACGGCTGTAATGAAACACCATAGACCTCGGGCTTCAGCAGACATTTATGTCTTACCGTTCTGGAGGCTGGCAAGTTCAAGATAAAGGTGCTGGCAGATTTGGCATGTGGTAAGGGCTTTCTTCCTGGATTTCAGACGGCTGTGTTCTTGCTGCGTCCTTGAGCTCACGTCTTTTTTTTTTTTTTTTTAAGATTTTATTTATTTATTTGAGAGAGAGAATGAGAGAGAGAGAGAGCACATGAGAGGGGGGAGGGTCAGAGGGAGAAGCAGATCCCCCGCTGAGCAAGGAGCCCGATATGGGACTCGATCCCTGGACTCCAGGATCATGATCTGAGCCGAAGGCAGTCGCTTAACCAACTGAGCCACCCAGGCGCCTGCTCACGTCTTTTCTTATAAGGGCACTAATCTCATCCTGGGCTTCCACCTCCTCTCGTGTCCTCATCTAAACCTATTTACTTCCCAGAGGCCCCACCTCCTAATACCATCACATCGGGGGTTAGGGTTTCAACAAATGCATTGGGGGGCAGGGGCGGCACAGACATTTGGTCCATAACAGCCAGGAACCACCAGAAGCTAGAAGAGGCAAGGAAGGACCCTCCCCCAGAGCCTTCAGAGAGAGGATGGCCCTCGTGATACCCTGATTTTGGACTCTGGCCTCCAGAACTGTGGGATAATGAATGTCTATGGTTTTCAGCCACCCAGTTTGTGGTCATGATTACAGCAGCTGCTGAAGGAAACTAACCCAGAAGGAGAGGAATCTTCAGAGCGAGCTGGGGGAGCCCACATCTGTGTCTCACAGACTCCCCACCTCTGGACACTCCAGGGATCCCCTTCCTCTTTCCTCCTCCACCAGGGTCTGTGGCACCACCCAAGTGCAGCCTCCCCAGATGGAAGGTGACTCCTTCACAAGACCTCACCTTGTTCCATGCAAGGGGGAATTAAGGTTGCAGATGAAATAAAGTTTGCTAATCAACTGACTTTCAAATAATGAGATAACCCTGGGTTTTCTGCATGGGCCCAGCATCATCACAAGGATCCTTGAATGGGGATGAGAAGAGCAGAAGATTCAGAACCAGAGAGATGGCACCGTGAGAAAGATTTGCAGACTTTGAAGAGGGAGGCAGGGGCCGTGAGCCAAGGAATGTGGACGGCTTCTCGAAACTTGAGAAGGCCAGTTTACCTGTCCCGCCCACCCCCAGACAGTATGGTAGCCGGTGAGACGTGCTGGGGTAGGGGACATGTGCCACAGAAATGGCATGGTCACGATGCGTCACTGAAGGTGACGTGTGGGCAGAGACCCCAAGCAGGGGAGGGAAGGCAGCAGCTATCTGGGGAAAGAGCAGGCCAGGCCGAGGAGAGAAGACAGCAAGTGCGGAGGCTGGCACGGCCATCTAATGCATCATCCAAACCGGGGCCTCTGAGAGGGAAAGTGGCACCATTAATAATCGTGCCGGCCCAACGGTCACACACCTGGACACAGGTCACCTCGCAATGGCAGGGTCCCTGGGCAGGGAGGCTTGGGCAGGCTGGACCACAGGGAATGAAGGAGGGAGGAGGATGAGGTCTGAGAGGCTGGGGGCGGGTCTGGCAGGACCTTGCAGGTCACTGTGAGAACGTGAGCTGTCACTCTGGGGGAGCTGGAAGACCACCCAGGAGAACATGGGGGACTTTTGAGCAGAATAATATGATTGGGCTTATGCTATAAAGGATTTTCTCAGGGCACCTAGATGACTCAGTCATTTAAGTGTTTGCCTTCAGCTCAGGTCATGATCCCGAGGTCCTGGGATCAAGCCCCGTGTCAGGCTCCTTGCTTCAAGACTGCAAGTTGCTGATTTGCTCACGTGCTTATCATCTGCCTCTCTGTAGCTGGAAGGTCTGCAGGGCGGGGACCTTGTCTGTCTTGCACGGCCCCAGCCCATGATGCCTGGCACAGACTGGGCATCTGAGTGACAGAATAGATGGAAAGCAACTGGTCTCTTCATTGTCAATGTGCCAGTAAGAAATCTGAAACACAGTGCATTAAACAACTGGTTTGCCCAAAGTCATTATCGGCTCAGGGGCAAAGCGGTCTCCCAATGCTACCTCTGCAGCACCTGGCCAGGGGCCTTTTTGCCTCACCTCCTTGGCCTGTTTCCTTGCCTTTGTTTGAAATTCAGTGCCATAGCGAAGTAATGGCCTTGGGAGGGCCCAGGTTCGGAGGCAGAGGCACCAAGGATGGAGAGTTGCTCTCAGAGAAAAGCTCGAAGAGCTGATCGGCGAAAGGGCACCAGCCTCAGGAGCATCGCCTCGGCTCCCGCCGTGGAGATGGGCAGGAGACTGAGGATGGGTCTTCCAAAGTGATCTCCTTCATCCCCACTGCCGGAGGGCAGTCTGGCCAAGTTATTTGTCCCAATCATTTAGGAGGAAAGCATGAGTTTTTCTGAATCCTATTAAGCCGTTTTTCCTCTCTCCTTAATTCTCTGTCCTCCGACAGGATTCATTCAGGAATGCTGCCTGGTGAGACACTGCGCGGAGTCCGGGCAGGGAGGGTGGGAAGTAAGGAGCCACCCTCAGCGTTAGGAGGAGATGCCACCACTTTCTCTCCCAGTCCAGTTCCAGTACGGTCTCCGTGCTGTTGCCAAACACAAGCTTGGTTCTGTGTGGGAGGCGGCTACGCTTTAGTAATGCGTATTTCTGGCGAATTTGCTCCATGATGTTGTTTGAGATCTGACAGTGTTAAGCAGATAACCGCTACTCATTGATAAGGTCCCCTTTTAAACCTGCTGAGGGGACGGATTTACACTTCAGAGAGAAAGGGATGGACTTACTTGACCAATTCTTACATAATTATCCCAAGAAGCTGAATATAAAAATGGACAATGCTGGAGCATATATAAAAATAGAACTTTGACTCACAGGCTGCGGCAACCTGCCCGGGACACCAACCGCCTGACCCACAATAAACAACCCGGGAAGCCAGGCTATCGTAAATCAGACTTGCAAGCAGCCAGATTCCTAGCTCCAGTGACAATCCGTGAAGCTAAACAACTTCCATAACAATTGACCCAAAATGACCAGATCTAGATTAATAACTGACAGCTTCCCTAATTTTTGTCCCCGCTTCCAATTTAGGGCCAACTAGAGAAAACCAAGTAGGTACTCCTAACCCATCACATAGGGACACCCCCTTGTAGTCAGCCACCTGCAGCTTCCCAGGGCTAAAGGCTCCAATCAGGGCACCCCCAGATCCGTCCCTTCCTCCACTGTAAGCCTTCCCCACTCTGCCTGCCTTTGAATCTTCACCAAAGCACAAGGGACACTGGCCCGCTCCTTTGCTGTGGCAAGTTCGGAAGGAACGGCCTTTGCTTTTCTCCTTTGGTGGGTCTTCACTTACTTCCACAGTTAACAGAAGAATAATGAGGTTTAAAATGCACGTGCCTGCGTGCATGGAATATGTATGCATGAGTGCATGTACACACAGGCAGCACGGAGTTAGATATTACTTCAAAAATCAGTTTTATTTTGTAGATGCCCAAATTTCAATTCCAGGATTCTTTGGCAAAGATCTCAGGATAAGGGCGCCTGAGCAAAAGGCAGGCACTTTTCCAGAAACAACTGTACTCCCAAAAGGTCACTCTGCAGCGTGATCTTCCAAGTGTGGCCTCTGCTTTGTTTGCAAATGTGTGGCCCGGAAGGAGGGGCGGTGCCGGCTCTGAGTGGTGAACGAGGGCTGACCGCACTCCCCACCGCAGGCTTCAGGCTGGAGGCCACAGGTCTTTGTCTGTTCCTAGAAAGGCCTGTGGCAGTCACAAACCACACGTGGGCAGAAACCCCAAAGGCTCCTGGTGCCACACGGGAGAAATGCAGAGAGGGGCTTGGGGTCAGATGGGGAAAGAGAAGGCTCCGAGAAGTGCTAGTTGCTGGGAGGGAGGGGGAGCTAGTTAACCTTGAAAATGGAAATGGGCCCCCGTGACCGGAAGAAATAAAGGTAGCCTTCCAATAAATCAGCTGCGGCGGGCGCCTGGGTGGCTCAGTTGGTTGGGCAGCTGCCTTCGGCTCGGGTCATGATCCTGGAGTCCCTGGATCGAGTCCCGCGTCGGGCTCCCTGCTCGGCAGGGAGCCTGCTTCTCCCTCTGGCCCTCCCCCCTCTCATGTGCTCGCTCTCATTCTCTCTCTCTCAAATAAATAAAATCTTTAAAAAAAAAAAAAATCAGCTGCGGCCAAGTACATAAGATTTTTATTAAAAATTTAAAATCTCACCGTGGCCTCTAAGCCAACCAGATTTAGTGTTATGACTTCCTTCGAGTGGCCTTGTTAGCCTAGAGTCGGGGTCCGGCAGTGGTAGGCACCGGAGATGGGGCTGCTCCCTGGGCTTGGAATCCTAAGGGCCTGGGACCCAGGTGAGCGATCTGATCCCGGCTTTCGAACAGTCTGTGCCCCCAGCCATCTGACGCCACCCGCTCTAGTCCCACCCTGTGTTCCTCTGTCCCAGACGCCCTCCCTGCCCTTCTCCATCCCAGGGGAACTGCCCAACCTCACTGAAGCTCTCTAAGCTGGGCGCCCTGTCATCGTCATGTTAGTGACTCAGCGTTTCCCTTTGGCTAGTCAAATTTTTTTGGGCAGGTGAAGCTCCAAGTTCAGCCCCTGCCCTCAGGTTTCCAGCATGCCGTTCCAGGCATCTGTCACCTCCTGTGTTTTATCATTAAAATTGCCATTTTTGTGGCCGGGGTTCAAATCCTAACTAACCCCTCACCACCCTTACTCATCCACGCCCTCCACGTGCAGAATGGCAGAGCTAAACCCATACTTCGTTGGGGTGATGAGAGGATTAAATGAGTCAGTGCATAGTGGGGTGCCCGGCACCCAGTAGGCCCAGCAGGTGTCTTCACTATTAATATAGTGATCTATTTGTGCTGAGGAGGATGGAGGCGCCCAGTGGTGGAATACTCTCTTGGACTTCAAGGGCTGCAGACGTCTCCTAAGGCAGCCCTCCCAGGAAAAAGAGAAGGAAGATGGCAAAAATCACGCAGTAGCTGAGAAAATTGTGCTTGAGAATAAGTGAGATGCCCCTGGCCAGCCTGAAGTATTTGGTGGACCTTGGAAATGTCATGAGCAGGGCCAGAGTCCGGCCTCAGTGTTTCTGAAATTGGGGCCCCCGCTTTGACGGTGGCCTAGGAAGCAGGGCGATGCCTTTTGGGTTCTGGCCATCAGGGAGGCCTGCTAGTGATACACCAACCCTGCTGAAGGCCCAGTGGCCCCTCTTCCTGGCAGATCCTCCCTAATGCCAGGGCCGGCTGTTGTGATTTGTGGGGCCCAATGTGCAATGGAAACGCGGGCCTGTTCAGAAAGTAGGAAAAAGTGCCATTAAAGACACTTACATATAAAGCTTTCCCCTTTCTTCCAGAGCCTGACATAATGCTTTTGGTACACCTCGAGCGTGAAGACACTCAGAGGGCAAGTGTGGACCCTCAGAGCTGCCAGGATCCCCCTCCTGCCGTAGTGGGGACCACAGTGCCCTGGCTGGGGGCTGGAAGTCAATCTCTCCTTCCCATGGGCCTGCCACCCCAGCTCACAGTGGATCGGGAACCCCAAGGGAATGCAACTTGGTGCCTGGATAAGGGGTTGGGCAGAGGTACATGCCCATCGAGTCAAGCGCACCATGGCTCAGGCAGCCCAGGGCAAAGACAGTTGCCACCGTGTCCCCCCTGAGGCCTCTGCTGGGAACAGAGGGCGATAGCCTCCCCTACGCCCCTGCCCCCCATCAGCATGACTGGGCTGAGGGCAGAGCAGGCTGGGGTGGGGAGGGGGAGGCCAGGCGGCAGGTGGCTGAGAACCATCTAGTCCTGAAAGCACATAGGAGGTGGGGACTGCCTATGAGCCAGGACCCCAAGTCCCCACACTTCCATTGTCCCATCAGACTTCACTTATAAAACATAGTTCAAAGGTAAAATTATTAAGAAGTTCAAGATAGTGGGGCGCCTGGGTGGCTCAGCCGGTTGAGTGTCTGCCTTCAGCTCAGGTCATGATCTCAGGGTCCTGGGATCAAGCCCCGTGTTAGGAAGTCTCCTTCTCCCTCTCCCTCTGCTGCTCCCCCGGCTTGTGCTCCTTCACTCTCTCAAATAAATAAATAAAATATATTTTTAAAAAATTTAAAACTTAAAAAAAAAAAAAAGAATTTCAAGATAGTGACCACAGAGCATGAAGTTCTAAATACAGGCTCTTCTGAGCCGGCTTGGCTGTCCTGGCTATATGCCCATGAAGCTGGCCCCTGACACCCAGCCCCTCTTGCTCCTTAGCCCCCTGTGCACCCCACTGTCATGGGATAAATATCTTCATGCTGTGAGCAGAGGTACACAGAAATGTAACTGAAAATGGTCTATAACTGATTCTGTCTTGCTCCCAAGTCCCCACTCTCACTAAGGGCAGAAAAAGAAAAAAAAACAACATGAACTTGGGTGCCTGGGTGGCTCAGTCATTAGGCGTCTGCCTTTGGCTCAGGTCATGATCCTGGGGTCCTGGGATCGAGCCCCACATTGGGCTCTCTGCTCAGCGGAGAGCCTGCTTCTCCCTCTCCCACTCCCTCTGCTTGTGTTCCCTCTCTCGCTGTGTCTCTCTCTGTCAAATAAATAAATAAAATCTTTAAAACAAAACAAAACACCATGAACTTGCTAATAAAAGCTAACTGTCTTTTCAGGCTTCAAAAACTCCTGCGTTAACGCAAATGCATCAAGATAGTAGTTCAAGTACATTCAGGTTCAGGTTCCCTGTCAGGGCTGCTTTTCCTGCTGCTTCCCCAGATGGGGCCCAGGCTCCTGGCTCCTGCCTCTAAGACGTGGGGCTGAGGTAGTTCTGGCAGCCTGTCCTGGGGCTCACTGAGCAGGCTGTCCTGCCTGGTTCTCGGGTTCCCACCAGTGTCCTTTGAAACCACAGCGTGGGCAGTCCCCAGTTCTGGTCCCACACTCACACTGGGCCTTCCCACTGCTGTTCTGACCAGGAGGAGGGAACCAGGGCCGTCCTGTCAGATCTCCTGTCTCTTCCTACCTCATGGGAACTTCCCCAAATCATATATATTCTCTGGCCTTGTACCCTGCTCATGTCCAAGTCCACTAGACCCGGTTATCATTTCTTAAAGGGAAGCCTTTAGAATTTAGAAAGTGCCTTTCTTCTCTGAAACAAGCTCAGTTTCAAGACTATTGTCTCATGTACACAAAGTTGGTCTTAATACTCAAAAGACAAAAAAGGTCATTTTTTTTTTTTCACTTGTTACATTCCTCCTATGGAAATCATAATCCTCCCTGAGGCAAACAGATCCCTCTGGCTGAATAAGAGAAGGAAAAAAGGTCAATATATTAAAAAATATATTCCTCTTTTACCTCTAGCATAGCGCTTACCACAAATGTATAGATACTGTTTCCTTATCTGTCTTCGCAAATAGAGTATAGTTACTTAAAGGCAGGGGACAAATATCACTCATTTTCTGTGTCAAGTACCTAAATATTGTGCCTGGCACTTTATAGGCTCTTAGAAATGGATGGATGGATGGATGGATGGATGGATGGATGGATGGATGGATAGATAAAACATCTTAAAAAAATATGCCTAGCGAATGTCTACTTATATCTCATTGGCCAAAACTGTGTCACATGCCACCCTGAGATGCACGGGAGCCCGGGAATATAGTATTGTAGGTGTGGTCATTTTAAATGGGGCATATTATTATCCTGAACAAAGTTATGTTTCTCTTGGTAAAGAAGGACAGAGTGGATAATGGGCATGCTACTGGCAGGAACAATTAGAAGACTTGCATTTTAGCCAAACCCCGAAGGAGACATAAGAGGAGAAGGGTGTTTTAAGCTGAGGAGACAGTCTGACCAAAGGTATGGAGGCCAGACAGAACAGAGCAGGTGCAGAGAATGACTTGCAGGGAGTCCTCTATAAGTGTTAGCCCATCACTGCTACTACACACAAAGAATTTGTGTTTTAGCCTAAACTGTAAATAAATACTGCATTAGAGAATGAGGTGTGAAAGACCAACTATACGTGTGAGCTATCCGCTAGCTGTGTTAGGTTCTTTTGTTCGTTCCTGACATGCCCCGTGCCTTCTCCTTTATGTCCTTTATGTCCTCAGCCGCTCTTGCCAGAGATCTGCCTGGTTTACCAGTCTTCTCCATGATCCAGCTGTGTTTCCTCTCATTGTTTCCTTTAACTTCTGTTTCTTATGGTTTTATTTCCTCCCTTCTGCTTTTGTTTTTGTTGTTTTATTCTTTTCTCTTTCTTCCAGAAGTGGACGCATAGCTCATTCATTTTGAATATTTCTTCTTCCCTAATGTGTGTGTCAGGCTATCAGTCTCCCTCTGCATGCTCTTTTAGTGATGTCTGTCTACTTTCAGCCCATAGTGATCTAAGTATCCTTCAGTTCTAAATATTTTCTGATTTCCCCTATCACATTTTTTGACCCTTATATTGGATGATCCATGAATTTAAATTTCAAAACGGGCGCCTGGGTGGCTCGGTCGGTTAAGTGTCCGACTCTTGATCTCAGCTCAGATCTTGATCTCAGGGTTGTGAGTTCAGGCCCTGCATTGGGCTTAAAATTAAACAAACAAATAAATTCCAAAATCTATGACTTTAAAAAAACCATTTTTTTCTTAAAAAGGTTTTATTTTTTATTTATTTACTTGACAGAGTTCAAGCAGGAGGAGTGGGAGGCAGAGGGAGAGGGAGAAGCAGACTCCCTGCTGAGCAGGGAGTCCGATGCAGGACTCACAACCCGAGCCCAAGACAGACACTTAACCGACTGAACCACCCAGGCGCCCCCAAAAACCAGCTTTATGATTTATTTCTAATCTTATTTTATCATGGCCAACTCTCAGTTCTTTGTATGGGTTGGCAATGACTTTGGGACCTACTACGTGTGTGATTTTTATAAAAGTCCCATGTGTGCTTTGCAAGGTCTCTTCCCTAATTCCTGGATATAGACGTTGATTATTGCCCATTAAGCTTTAGGGGAATATCTCTCTTTTTGCCTGCCTGATCTATCAGTCGCTGAGGGCTGTATCTGATGTATATTATGATACTCCACTGTGACGGTACGTGTGGCAGCCATGGATGGGTGCCGCTCAGATTCCCCATTAGAGGAACCGGCTGCAGGGAGTATAGTCAGCCTCGAGCTTCCAACCGGGACACCTTCAGACCTGCTGGGGCACTTACACCCAAACCACATTCCCACCTCCCGCCTCCCTGGGCTTCTCCCAGCCAGTGGCTAGTCACCACGGGGTACGAGAGCCGAGCAGGACCATTTCTGGCCCAGTCTTTGCTTGGGGGTAACCCACTTGCCTGGCCAAAGCTTCTCAGTCACACCACAATGTGAGGCTTCCACCTTCTCTCTCTCATGTCAGACCTGCACAGGTGGGCTGAGGCTCTCCAGCCTGCTCCTGCACCTTCTCCCCGTGGTCCTCCACAGACGTTTCCCCCAATAAATCTCTTGTGCATCTCACTCCATGTGGGCATGTGTCTTGGATGATCTAAACCAGCACAATGGATTTGTCAACTTCTCCATGTAATTCTGACCATCCTTGACACATTGCTGGGTGCGTAAGACTTCAGACTTCTTACGTCTTCTTGATGTTCTTTATTATTGTATGCAACAATCCCGTTTATTCCTAACAGTACATTTTATTAGAAGAGTCTGTACCCCTAAACAATATGTAGTTTTTTATATTTGTAAGCTTTACATAAAAGTTATCATTCTGAAGTATCCCTTTGCAATTTACATTTTTGAGATATATCCATGTAGACACATTAGCTGCAGTTTATTTTTACTGCTCCATAGTAGTCGGTTATATGAATAAAATGCAACTGACGGATCTTCTCTGCCACTGAAGGACGTTTAGTTCATCCCCATCTTTTCACCATTACACATAGTGCTGCTGTGAACATTCTTACACGTGGCCTAGTGCTCCTGCCTACGTTCCTTAGGATACTTGCCTAGAAGTAAAACGGGGGGTCCTAGCATGTCACTAGATGATACCAAATTGCTCTCTAATGGGATGGTCTATCCTCTGTGTCTTTTAATCTCTCTTGAAGTTTTTCATATATTTATCTCTCTACTTTGCACTCTGGATATTTTTTCATATTGCTAGTTCATCAATTCTCTCTTCATCCGTGTACCATGTGCCATCAGACCTGTCTTGACGTTTACATCTCATGTCTATTGTGCATTTCTAGAAGTTCTATCTGGAGATCTGTATTTGTTTGTTTTTTATCTTCCTTATGAACATTTTCCAATGTATATAAAATTAAAGACAATAGAATAAAAAGCCCTGATACACTTATTATTCTCCACCCTCAACAAGTGTCCACCCACAGCTATTCCTGTTGTACACAGACTGCTTCCCAAATCTCAGGCACCACGTCATTCCTTCTGTAAATGTTGTACAGATCTGTTCGTTCTTGCTTTCACTATGTATTGTTATCTCCTTAAGCATCTGACTCTTTCATTTTGGCTTTCAATCATTATAAACATTTTGCATGCATACTCTTCTTTGTGGGCTGTTCTGTTCTCTCAGTCTTAGGGCTCTAATCCTCCTGTTTGTGGCACCTGCTGGTGTGTTCAAGATGACCTCTTTCTTCATACATCCTGGGATTTGATGTTGTGAGCTCATCTTTGGAGGGGCTTGTTTCTTCTGTGGGAACTGGAGACAATTACCTGAGTTGTAAGAGTGCCTCTCTAAAGCTATTTTGCATCTGCTTTACCAGGTGGTCTAGGATTATCACCAGCTTGAGATCAATTTTTTTTCTCTTGACATATGCATCCCAGACCATGCATGCAATATAAATTTGGACCTCCACCCCACTCAAAACACAGACAGGCAGTTTGCAGTTTTCAGAGGATCCTTTCTGAAGACCCCGCTGCTCTTGCCCATGCTGTGGTAGACAAGCTTCCTTGAGCCTGGTGATGGGGTTTTCCTAGCCCACCCTTTCACTGAGCGATCAGCCCTTAGAGGATCTCTAAGAAGCCTGGCTTCCCAGAGTCACAGTTTCAACTCCCTATGTCCTGTCAGCTGGTGATCTTACTTTCGATCTCTAAATTCATCTCAACGTGGAGGCCAAAGCCGAAGGCCCTGGATTACTGGCTCTGATATCCTTCCACCCCTCTCTGGCATCCCTTCCAGATTCAGCTGTGGGGTCAAATCACACCCCACACACTTACAATCTGTTTGTGTGGTTATATTTTATCATGCATTTCTGTTTTGGTAGGGAGAGTTTTTTCACATGATCCTAGTCAAGATTGTCTCAGAACTGAGTCCCCTTTATTGTGAAAGCTGGTTTCATTTGCTTTTGTTCTTGTTTCTTACTTGCAATTAAAAAAATAATAATAACTGGGGTGCCTGGGTGGCTCAGTCGGTTGAGTGTCTGACTCTTGATTTCAGCTCAGGTTCTGATCTCGGGGTTGTGGAATCGAGCCCCACTTCAGCCTCCATGCTCAGTGGGAAGTCTGCTTGAGATTCTCTATCCCTCTGTCCCTCCCCACCCTGCCCCCCACTCACACACTCTCTCTCTCAAATAAATAAATAAATCTTTTTAAAAAAAAGATACAATTATCATAGCACGATGCTCAGATCAGACCCACTGCCCCCAAAGCCACAGCATGGAGGCCCCCATTCTCCCTGGTCCTGCCTTACTAAGGACTTCGGGTTTGAATGGGCCAGCTGTGCTACCCGGAGGCACCTGGTCACCGCCCTGGTTCACGATGACTGCACTTTGGTCACCCTACAGGGCCTTTGAGGACAGAGGCCCTGCCCTTTCATTGGTACAGACCAGCTGTGGGGTTTGCTGCTTGAACCTGGTCCCCCACATGACCTTAACCTTCGGCCAAACCAGGCTCCCCACCGCTCCTCTTGTGTGCCCCGCTGTTCCATGCACCCGTGACTTTGCATAGACTGTCCCCTCCCCATGGGACACCCGTCCCGCTGAACCCTGGTTAATCTGTATGGTGGGCCTGTGGCTTGGCTTTCTCCAGGGCGGCTCTCTGATCCTCTGTGAGTCTCTGGTACCCGGGCTTACCTCTGCCACGGCTCTGGTCACATCAAACCGATGGCTCCAGTGTATCAGTTTGTCTCCTGGGTCTCCCTAGTCAGTCTGCCTCTCTAGGACCCGTCTTGGTGCCTCAAACATGCTCAGTTGAGGCTTCACCTAGACCCAGCAGGCTTCACAGATCTGCCTATGTAATCCGAGGCCTCCCCAGCACGTAGAAGCTGCAGCCCGTGATGGGCAGAGCTCCTGGGGAATTACGGAGCGCGTGGGTAAAACTCCCTCTGTGCACTCCTGTTCAGCTTCGTCTAAACCTCTGGTTTAGCAGTTTCAAAAGAACCACCTTCCTTGTCTTTCTGGAATGCTCCTCTGCTTGGGGTTGGGGACTAGGGGACGCTGAGTACTAACTGAATGAGAGAAGGGAAAGGCCAATTAACATTCAGCTAAGAGAGAAAACGATTTCTCCTATCAGCAATAAAAACTGACAGCTCTATCAGAAAATGAACCAGGGGAGCCCCAGAGCCTGGCGAGGCAGGTGGGGCGGGGGGAGCCGGCTGCAGGCCTCACCCCCCTCACCCCCCGTGGCACAGATGGTTGAGGGCACAGACCGGTGCTGGGAGTCAGGGAACGGTTCAGGCATCCAGGGGAGTCCCCTCGGGAGGTGAACCCCGCTCTTGCTGCTTGCCCCTCCTCTCTGATCCAGCCCCCAGGCAAGAAGACTAGCACTGCTCAGGTTTTATACTGGAACTCAGAGCTCTAGCTCTCCTACAGGCTTCTCCCGGTGCACTCGTTTCCTCTGACCTTATCATCAAAGGAAGCCACGTGATGTCTATGGCCACGGTTTGGTCTGGGGAGAGGAGGCTCACAGTACGTGAATTCCGAGGGCTGATGAAATTGCTCTGGCCCTCTGGATCTCTCCATGCCATGAATGAATAAACGGGCATGGGGGCAGGGCGGCAAAATCAAACTCCAGTGTTCTCCGACAGACCAGTTCCTTCCTGAGCGCTACACAGGTAATTTGTCCTATAAATCAGAGCTCATATACCAGAGAGGAGTTAATAGAGCTCAAATTCAGTAGCTTTCATGTGAGAGGAAGTGCAGAGAGAAAAGATGGGGGAAAGCACCCCCGTTTGGCCTGGGAGGAAGGATATTTCTCTTTTAAAAATATAACCACTTCAGCTTTCTATTTTAAGATTTTTTTTTTTTTTATTTGAGACAGAGAGAATGAGAGAGAGAGAGCACATGAGAGGGGGGAGGGTCAGAGGCAGAAGCAGGCTCCCCGCCGAGCAGGGAGCCCGATGCGGGACTCGATCCAGGGACTCCAGGATCATGACCTGAGCCGAAGGCAGTCGCCCAACCAACTGAGCCACCCAGGCGCCCTCAGCTTTCTATTTTAAATATAATACCTTTGGCAAAAAAAAGAGGAGGCCAATGAGACAGATACAGCAAGTGATACAAAAGCGATCTAAGACGAGAGCAGGTTGTTTTAATCGCAGGCAGGACAGAGAGGCAGTTTGGGGTTGCATTTTGTATACGGTTCTGGACCCGGTCCTCTCTGATATACGAAAGTGAAGCGTAAAGACCAGAGAACGAGGCTCAGTGCCGAGGAGCACCAGCTCCTTCCCAGGGCGTCTACGTGCCCATCGTGGGGAGGTAGGAAACAGAAACAATCTGGTGAGACAGTTCAGGGATTCTCCTTTCTCCAGATGTTTGTCTTCAGCAGACATCAGTGGGGAGATAGCAGAGGTCCAGTAGGCATTGTCAGAGATGAGAGCTCGGGAGGTGCGCTTCTCCACATCACTCCCTGGTGCTTTTGAACTGGGAGTTCTGATCAGGCCTCATGTCCAAAATCTTCTTCTTCTTCTCTCTTTTTTTTAAATAATGTTCTCAGTATAGTAGATATAACAAGGCAATAAACTGAAGGCCTTTAATACCCAAGAATGGCTTCTGTATAAAATCAGTAAGTTCAAGTATGTTCACGGATGCTGTGTCCATAATGTATGATTAGCAGGCATCTTTCAAGGTACACTGGCTGATTTTTGAGGTTAATGGCAAAGACATACTAGCTGCTGTTAACACGTACATTCCAAACTCTTAATGGCTTAATTCAAAAGGCATGTGTCTCACCCATTTAACAGACCAATATGATGGGAGGCTTTTCTCCAAGACACAGTAATTTAGGGACCTATATTCTTTCCATCTTTTGGCTCCACCCCCGAAGGCTTTGTCATCACTGCTTGCCTCCATCAGCGGAAAGAGAGAGGGTGGACAAAGAATATTTATTTCTTCACTGCATTGGTTTGGAAGAAACATGCAGTGCTTCTCATACTCCATTGGCAAGAACTGTTGATCTTGCCTCACCAAGGGCAAGCACAACTTGGAAACATGGCCAGACAGCCACTTCCTGGCAATACCTCTGTGCTGTTGAGGGTTGGAGCATGGACGTTTGGTAGATAGCTGTCTTTGTCTCCTCCAGACATATCTTGGTACCACTTCAGTACATAGTACTGAAAATGAAAATATACAGCAATTTGTGGGATGCAGGTGAAGTAGAGCTGGGAGGGAAATATATAGCACAAAGTGCTTACCTTTGAAAAGAGGAGAGTCTCAAATCAATAACCTAAATTCCTACTGCAAAGAACTAGATTAAAAAAAAAAGAATAAAAGAAATCCAAAGCAAGCAGTAGGAAGGAATGATAAAGAGTAGAAATCAATGAAATTGAAAATGGGAAAACAAGACAGCAAATCAATGAAACAAAAATCAGGTCTTTGAAAAAAAAATGAATAAAATTTTATAAACCTCCAGAATGACTGACAATGTGAAAAGAGAGAAAACACAAATCACCAATATCAGGAATGAAACAAGGAGTATCAGGGTGCCTGGGTGGCTCAGTTGGCTAAGTGTCTGTTTTTGGCCTAGGTCATGATCCCAGGGTCCTGGGATTGAGCGTGTGTGCCTCTCCCTCCGCCCCAACCCCGCTCATGCTCTCTCACTCACTTTCTCTCTCTCAAAAAAAAAAAAGAAAGAAAAAGAAAAAGAAACGAGTATCACTACAGATCCTACAGCCATTAAAACTTGGTAATAAAAGAATACTATGAACAACTTTACACTCCTAACTTGATCATTTAAATGGAATGAACCAACTCCTTAAAATCACAGGCCACCAAAACTCAACCAAGATGAGATACGTAATCTGAAAAGTCCTATAACTGTTATGGAAATTGAATTCATAATTTTAGGTCTCCCATAAAAAAATGTCTACAGAGTTGCCTGGCTGGCTTAGTTGGAAGAACATGTGACTCTTGATCTGACGTCATGAGTTTGAGCACCATGTTGGGTGTAGAGATTACTAAAAAAATAATAAACTTAAAAAAAATGTCTATGGGGGCACCTGGGTGGCTCATTCGATTAAGTGTCTGCCTTTGGCTCAGGTCATGGTCCCAGGGACCTTGGATTGAGCCACACTTCGGGCTCCCTGCTCAGTGTGGAGTCTGCTTCTCCCTCTGCCCCTCCCCCTGTTCGTGTTCTCTTTTTCAAATAAATAAATAAAATCTTTTTTAAAAAGTCTATGTCCAGGGTGGGTTCAAAGAGAATTAAACCAAAATTTAATGAAAAATTGACACCGATATTACGCAATTTCTTCCTGAAAATAGGAGAGGAAAGAATACTTCTCAACTTATTTTATAAGGCCAGTATTACCCTGATATCAAAATCAGAAAAAGCATGAAAAAACTACAGACCAATATTTCTCATGAACTTAGAGAGATCCTCAACAAAATGCTAACAAGTCAAATTCAGCAATACATAAAAAAGAATTACATACCACAACCAAGTGGGTCACAGTCTATGTGTGCGAGGCTGTGTCGATATTCAAAAATCAATTAATGTAACTCACCAGATCAACAGGCTAAAGAAGAAAAAGCATATGATCATATCAATTAATACAGAAAAAGCATTTGACAAAATCTAACACCCTTTCATGATTTAAAATAACCCCAAACTCTCAGCAAACTGGGAATCAGAGGGATAATTTGATAAAGAGCATCCACAAAAAATCAATAGCTAATACTCCCACAAATTTTGGTATGTCATGTTTTCCTTTTCAGTCAGTTCAAAATACTTTCAAAATTCCCTTCGACTTCTTTTTTGACCCTTGGGTTATCTAGAAGTGTGCTATTTAATTTTCAGACATCTTTCTGTTATCAATTTCTAATTTAATTCATTGTGGTTAGAGAGAATGCTCTGTATGACTTGAATCCTTTTGTACTGAAACTTGTTTAATGGCCCAGAATATTGTCTATCTTGGTAAACGTTCTGTGTGAATTTGAGAGGATGTACGTTGTGGTGTTGTTGGGTAAAGTTTTTATAAATGTCAATTAGGTTGAGTTGGTTGATAATGTCAAATCTTGCTTATCAATTATTGAAAGAAGGTACTGAAATCTTCCACTATAATTGTCAACTTCTGTATTTCTCTTTGTAGATCTATCAGGTTTTGCTTTAAGCATTTTGAAGCTGTTATTATGTGCATAACCATTTAGAATTGTTATGTTCTCTTGATGAATCGGCCCCTTTATCATTATTATATACCTTTTTTATCATTGGTAATATCTTTTGCTCTAAGATCTACTTGGTCTGATATTAATACAGTCAGCCCAGCTTTTTGTTTTGATTAGTGATAGCACAGTATATCTTTTTCCATTCTTTTACTTTTAATCTATTTGTGTCTTTATATTTGAAGTGTGTGTGTGTTTTTGGAGTGCGTGTGCATATTCAAGTGGGGTCGGGGGGCACAGGGAGAAGGAGAGAGAGAAAATCTTAAGCAGGCTCCACACCCCGCCCAGAGCCCGATCCAGGGCTTGATCTCACAACCCTGAGATCATGACCTGAGCGGAAATCAAGAGTCAGATACCCAACTGATGGAGCCACCCAGGCGCCTCTGAAGTGTGTTTCTTATAGACAGCATACAGCTGAATCTTTCTTTTTTATTCAGTCTGACAATCTCTGCCTTTAAATTTGGATATTTAAACCATTTATATTTAACATGGCCATTGTTATGGTTACATTTTTTTTTAATTTTAAAGAATTTTTATTTATTTATTTGAGATAGAGAGTGAGAGAGAGAGAGCATGAGTAGGTGGCAGAGGGATAGGGAGAAGCAGGCTCCCTGCTGAGCAAGGAGCCTGACATGGGGCTCAATCCCAGGACCCTGGGATCATGACCTGAGCCGAAGGCAGACACTTAAACCACCGAGCCACCCAGGCACCCCTATGGTTAGGTTTAAATCTAACATTTTGCTATTAATTTTCTATTTGTCTTACTGGTTTTTGTTTCCCTTTTTCTCTTTTCTGTCTTCTTTTGGCCTAATTGAATATTTTAATGATTCTATTAGATCTCATTTGTTGGCTTATTATAACTTTTATTATTGTAATGGTTGCTTTAGGATTTATAATACAACTTCAATTAATCAATCTACTTTGGGGCACCTGGGTGGCTCAGCCAGAGGAGTGTGCGACTCTTGGTCTCAGGGTCATGAGTTCGAGCCCCATGATTGGTGTAGAGATTACTAAAAAAATAAATAAACAAGAAAGAAATCATAGTCTACCTTTAAGTGAGAATATACTGCTTGGTGGAAAGTATAAGCACCTTACAATAGTTCCTCCATTTCTCCCCTCCTATCTATTAAAAAAAACTTGAGTCTCAGCATTACTGACAATTCCAGTCCGGGAGAACTAAAGCTATTCTAGCTTCTCCCCTTCCCATATTTGTATCTCCCTTTTCCGACAGACAGAAACTGGGCTTCCGTTATTTCAATTCCTCTGTTTGACATTTACCTCCAGACTTTGTGGGCTGCCATTCACCTGAGTGTGGGACTTGACACCCCCCCTCAACTCCATTAGGGTCTGCCTGCTCCTGACAGCCTAACTTGTTCACATCTGCCTAGTGGCTTTTTTATAGACAAAAAAGGGGAAAAAACCAATGAGTATTTTCTAAAGCAGGGAAGGAAAGAGGAAGAGCTACATTAGTCTATGAGAACTTTCTTGCTTGCATGACCAGATATTCCAGACTCATCCTGTCCTTTTTGCCCAGACTTGGAATCAACCAAGAAGCCCTAGCTCCTTTTAGTGGAAAATGGTGTTTATTTATTTTTTTAAAGATTTTATTTACTTATTTGACAGAGAGAGCACACAAGCAGGGGGAGTGGGAAAGGGAGAAGCAGACTCCCCGCTGAGCCAGGATCCCGATGTGGGGGCTCAATCCCAGGACCCTGGAATCATGACCTGAGCCGAAGGCAGATGCTTAACCAACTGAGCCACCCAGGTGCCCCAAAAATGGTGTTTAGAGACCACAGTCTGGGAGTCAAGTGCTTTGCTACTGGTTGGTTATTAGTTTTTAAGTGTCTTTAGTGGATAGAGCTGGGAAATACTTTTTATTTTATTTTATTTTTATTTTTTTAAAGATTTTATTTATTCATTTGAGACACAGATACAGAGAGAGAGAGAGAGAGAAAGCATGAGCAGGGAGAGATGCAGAGGGAGAGGGAGAAGCAGGCTCTCCGCCCAGCAGGGAGCCCAATGCAGGGCTCGATCCCAGGACCCCGGGATCATGACCAGAGCCGAAGGCAGACGCTTAACCATCTGAGCCACCGAGGCACCCCAATACTTTTCATTTTAAAGAGAAAATGTGGGGCGCCTGGCTGGCTCAGTCAGCAGAGCATGCAACTCTTGATCTTGGGGTTGTGAGTTTGAACCCCACGTTGTGTGTAGACATTAGTTAAAATATTTTTGGGAGGTGGGTGGAGGGATGGGGTAATTGGCCATTAAAGAGGGCACTTGATGTAATGAGCACTGGGTGTTATATGCAACTGATGAATCACTAAATTCTACCTCTGAAACTAATAATAATACACTATATGTTCATCAAATTTAATTTTTAAAAAGAAATAAAATATTTTTTGAAATAGAAAATGCACAATGAGTTTATGTTCATATTTTTAGCTTAAATTTAGGATTATAGGGTTTTTACTTATCTTCTTTGATTTCTGTTTCTTTTTTCTCTTAGGCTGAAAATCTTGGTTCCTGAGAACATTAACATATTACTTGTTTTATCCATATGTATAATTATATGTAATATATATTATATAATATGTGTTATAGCATATATTAATTTATATTATATATTTTGGAAAACTACCAATATTATTGCTAACAATATAACTACTGAAAATAACTTAAGATTTATTTGCTCTTTTTATTTATCTTTTAGATTTTATTTATTTGTTTGTCAGAGAGAGAGTGCGCACAAGCAGGGGGAGTGGCAGGCAGAGGGAGAAGCAGGGTCCCCGCTGAGCAGGGAGCCCGATGCGGGACTCGATCCCAAGACTCTGGGATCATGCCCTGAGCTGAAGGCAGACGCTTAACCGACTGAACCACCCAGGCATCCCTGCTCTTTTTATTTTTAAATTTTTATTTATTTAATTTATTTTTAAGTTTATTTAGTTTTAGTAATCTCTACATCCAATGTGGGGCTTGAACTCACAACCTGGAGATCAAGAGTTGCATGCTCTTCCAACTGAGCCAGCCAGGCACCCCCATTTATTTGCTCTTTAAAAAAAAATAGGGTATCTCATTCTGGGATGTATGGTAAAATTACTTACTCTTGAAATAGGTCCCATCTGGGTGGTTGAGCCACCAACTTTTATATACAGTTACATCTATTTGTTTCATTTTGCTTCTGTTTTTTAGGGGATTATTTTCATTTCAATTTAATTTTGGTTTATAATTGAATAAAGCGTTTACATGGTCCCAGAGTCAAAACTATACAAAACAGGGTGTCTTTAGAGAAGTCTAGCTCTACCCGTGTTCTCTCTACACTGTTCACTCTCTCCCCCTCCATGTGATCTTGGCTTTTAGGTTTTTCTTTCTTTGTTTAATATAAACAAATACCTTTATATACTTGGACCACTTCTCCTTCTTACAGTGGCATACAATATACATTTTTCTCCTCTAGACTCAATGCACCTGTTTTATGGCTTTATAAAGTGGCAAAGGACATGGGTTCATTGTTAAATGGCCATGTCAAGAGCCTGGTAACTAGGTTTATATTCTATGTATTTTAAATTCCCCTTGTATACACAGAATGGTCATTACTTGTCATTTATTGAATGTATGCCCTGAGCCAGGCATTGTACTGGGCATTTTATTTATTTATTTTTTTTTTAAAAGATTTTTATTTTTCATTTATGTGTTTTTTTTTAAGTAGGCTCCACACCCAGTGTGAAGCCCGACATGGGGCTTGAACTCACAACCCTGAGCTGAGATCAAGAGTCAGATGTTTAACTGATTGACCCACCCAGGTGCCCCAAGATTTTTTTTTATGTAATCTCTACAGCCAACATGGGGCTCAAACTCACAACCCCGAAATCAAAAGTCGCACACTCTTCCAACTGAGCCAGCCACTTGCCCCAGGCTGAGCATTTTCTATGCTGTATTAGTTACCTCTTGCTGTGTAACAAATAAAAACCCAAAATCTTAGCTTAAAGCAACAGACATTTATTATCTCCTGGTTTCTGTGGGTCAGTAGTCTGGGCACAGTTTAGGTAGGTCTTCTGGCTCCAGGTGTCCCATGAGGCTGCCATCAAAATGTCGCCAAGGCCATGGTCATCTCTAGGCTTGGCTGGGGAAGGACCCATGGCCGAGCTCATTCATGTGGTTGTTGGCAGGATTCAGTTCCTGGCAGGCGGGTGGCTGGAGGCTGTCCTCAGTTTCTTGCTTCTTCCTCTCCTTAGAGCAGCTCACAATAAAAATCAGAGTAAGCAAGTGAGTGGGGGAGGGGGAGGGGGGAGGAGGGGAGGGAGAGAGGGTGAGCAAGTCACTCGTTTAGAGCCTGACCTCAGCAGTAACACCCCATCACTTCTGCCACGTTCTGTTGGTCAGAAGTAGGCAGTAAATCCAGCCCCTACACGAGGGAAGGGATTACACGAGGCTGTGATGGGGGAAGAGGGGGGTTTGCCGAGAGCCTTTTAGAAGGTGCCTCCTACCTATGCTTTAGCTCTTTAACAACCACAACAGCCTCGTGAGGGAAGTATTACTGTCCCCACTTTACAGATGAGAAAAATGAGGCACGGACAGTGTAGGCAATTTACAAAGTGTTCTAGAGCTAGGAGGTGGCGGAGCTGGGTCTGACCCGCAGCCTGGCTCCAGGGGAGTATCAGCAAGGATCACGCAGATGCTCTAGGTACTGGTTCTGCGGTGTGAACCGGCCACTTGAATAAAAGCATCTTGGAATTTCGACCCAGATCACGTATCTCAAAGTACCTGACTCGGTGGAGCACCCACTCAAGTCTCGACTTTTCTGTGATTTATGTCCGGTTCTAGATTTCCATCAGAACCATTGGTCCCCACCTTCCCCACCAAGGATGCGGAGAGTCGCAGCTGGATGGTGTTTTCTAGAGAACACTAATTTCTGAGTTAATCTGAAAAGATAAAACTGCTCTTTCCATGTGCCCTGCAGAGATGCCTGGCGTTTAAACTTTTCAATCGTTTACATTAAATCCTCAAGTACAATTGTAGTCATTTCTTCTCATCCAGTACATCTTTGTGAGAACTTATTATGTACTAGGTACTGTTCCGGTGGTGAACAAAAGAGATGGCGTTCTGGCACTTTCTAGTAGGGGGAGAAAGTCAATCAATCAACTAATCAGTCAATCATTCATAAAGTGTGAGAGACAGTGACAGCCTGCCAAGGAGGAAATGCATCGATGGGGCTTGTAGGAACAAACTGTGTAGCTATAGGTGGGGGTGTGGGGGAGAGAGCATTCCAGAAATGGAGAACAGCCAGTGCAAGGATATGTCTGGTGTGTTCCAACCCGGTGAGGACGGTGGTGTGGCCAGAAGCTGTGGAGGAAAGTGTGAGGCTGAGACCCCAAAGTGTTTGGCCTGGCGGGAAGGAAGACCTCGTCCTTTGCTAGGGAGGGGTGGTGGTGGGGAGGAGAGTTGGTGGGGGAGGGGCATGACAATGGGCTTGGCAGTGGAAGGTCAGAGGAGCCCACTGGACCCCAAGTGGAGGTTTTGAGTAGGACGCTGGGTGTTCGAGTCTGGAGTCAGGGCAAGGTCCTGGCCAGAGGGCTAAGGCTGAGAGTCCAAGCCCTCCAGTGGGCGTGAGTGTGGGCAGAGAGGAGGTTTGAGGTCAGCCTTGGACTTGCCCCCATTTGGGGGTTGGGGTGATGAGGAGCAGCCAGCAGGAGAGGGGAAACCGGGCGGGAGGAGATCCCGTGCCAAGGGGCTGTGGCCTGGGACTGGGTTGCGGGATTACAGCACCAAGATCACTGGGCCTCGCTGAGGGCATTTCAGAGAGAGGAGGGAATGACAGCCCATCAGAGAGAGATCTGGAGGGAGTAGGGGGAAGGGGAGTGATACAGATAATGCAGACATTCTTCGAAGGAATTTTCTAGATCAGAGAACTGGCACACTTCTTGGAAAGTGAAGCTGGGCCAAGAGAGGCTTTTGTGGGGTTTGTGGTGGTTGTTTTGTAAGAAGGGAGAAATGACAGTGTGTTTGCATGTTTGCACACTGCTGGGAAGGAGCCTGTAGCGAGAGGGAAATGGTGCAGGAGCGGGGCTGTCTGCTGAAGCACCGGGCTGGAGTCAGCAAGAAGGGCTCGGATCTGGACCCAGATGGAGGTGCCAGGCACTGCTGTAGACTGGGGGTCAACAGTGAATAACCGAAAACTCCCTGCTCTCACGGGGCTTCCGTTACTGTACAGGGAGGTGGACCCAAAACAAGGTAAATAAAAAAATTTTTAATTTTATTTATTTGAGAGAGAGAGAACACGAGCAGCGGGGAGGGGCAGAGGCAGAGGGAGAAGCAGGCTCCCCGCCGAGCAGGGAGCCTGATGCAGGGCTCGATCCCAAGACCCCGGGATCATGACCTGAGCTGAAGGCAGATGCTTGACTGACTGAGCCACCCAGGTGTCCCGGTAAATAAAATTTTTAAAAAGGTCACTAAGTGCCAGGAGGAACCCAGTTCAGGGAGGGAGATGCTGGATTTAGGGAGGGATGCATTTTAGGTGGGGTGGCCAGCAAAGGCCTCCCTAGGAGAGTAACATTTTATATGAGCTGGGCAGACGGTGACAGGAGGGACACTCATGGGTCTGAGGGTGGGGCAGGGCTCCAGGAGGAGGAACAGCAAGGCTCAAATGGGAGCAGGTGGTTGGTGAGCCAGGAAGGAGGCTGGCAGGTAGGTGAGCCTGAGAGAGAAGGGGCGGAGATTGGGCAGAAGGTAACCTGGTTGGGGCATTGGCAGGGCATTGGCAAAGCCCGAGGGAGCTTTGACCCTGAGAGAGAGAGAGAGAGAGAGAAGGGAAGGGAAGAGAGGAGAGGAGAGGAGAGGAGAGGAGAGGAGAAGAAAGGGGAGGGGAGGGGAGGGGAGGAGAGGAGTAGCCATTGTAAGTGTTCGTGGATATGATGCGATGTCACCCGGCTTGTGTTGAACTCCATCCCTCTGGCTGCTATGTCGAGCACAGGCTGGGGAAGGACACAGAGGCAGAGATAGGGAGCCTTGCAGGAGGTGGGAGGCAGGGGCGCCAAGGGGCTGTATCCTGGTGACATTCTGCAGGTAAAGGTGACTGGGGGTGTGAGAGATGGTGCCAAGGCTCATCTGAACAAACAGAGGGATGTAGTCAGGAGAGCCTGAGGGAGCTCTTGGCTGATGGGCTCCCCTTTTCTTCAGTGAAATGGAAGCACGCTGGGGCAGGTGGGAATATCCTCCAAGGAGCAGGGCAAGGACTGGGCCAGGTGGCAGTGAGTTACAGGAAGGTGGCCTGGGGGCCCATCCAGGTGAGCACTTTTGACGGTGAATGAGACTGGTCAGCGGGAATGTGTGTGTCCCCAGCCACTTTCAGGAGTGTAGGGCAGAGGGCGGGACCTAAGCAGAGGCGGGGTTCCCCCCTCAGCCCCCGGCAGTGGGATGAGGGTGGGAGAGGGGTCCAGGAGTGAGGATCCGGGGAGAGCGCCAGAGGGCCATGGTTCACAGGGGCTGAGGAGGTCAAGGACTGTTGGGAGGCAGGAATCTGGAAGCAAGAAATGGGTAGTAGGAGGTGGTGGCCTGAAAGGGCTGGAAATTGGGGGTCTGAAGGATCTGGGCACACTTGCCAGGCCCAGTGTGTGCCCTCAGGAACCAGTTGCTGAGCTAGGAGGAGGAACAAGCCATTGGAGGAGAGGAGGTGAAGGACTGAGGTCAAAAGACCATTTGCGTGGATGCTGGAACCGCCAAGAAGCATGCAGGTGCAAGGGGACAGGTGGCCCAGCACGAAGATCTTCAAGGATTGAGAGTAGGTGGCCTGGAGATCTGTGGGTGACTGAGGCAAGGAGAGGTGGCCGGTAAGAAGGTCTGGCAACAGGAGGTTCAGAGGTCTGCTTTGTGGGGAGGGTGGAGAAGAGTCCAGAAGCAGCATCGAGGAGCAAGGATGGCAGACTCCGTTTCCAGGCCCAGGAGCACCAAGACTAGGAGGAGGCAGGGCTTCCTGGCCAAGAAGGCCTCCGCAGGACCCTGATGAATAGCCCTGTGAGGCTCATGTGTATTCCCTGAGTAGACGGGGCTGGCTGCAGAGTTTCTGCTGACAAGAGCCGGTCCCTGGCTGACCGCTACCCTCCTCCCCGCCTCGGCCTGCTGTCCTGCGGGCAGCCCCGGGCACCCTGCCAACAGCCAGGCCTGAGGAAGCAGCACCTGGTTACGCACTGCTCGGGAGGGCTGCCCCACCGATGAGCCGACTGGGCAGGTAGGGGTCCCCTGGTTTCTGTGATAGTTCGTTTTACATGTAACTTGACTAGCCATGGGATGGGGGTGGGGGGCTCAGATATTTGGTCAAACATGGTTCTGGGTGCATCTGGGAGGGTGTTTCTGGGGGAGACTCACATGGGAATCAGTAGACTTGAGTCAAGCAGATGGCCCTCCTTGATGTGGATGGGCCTCCTCCAATCTCTCAAAGGCCTGAATAGAACAAAAAGGCAAAGGAAGGGGGGGATTTGCTCTCTCTGCCCGTCTTCAAGTTGGGACATTGGTTTTCTCCTGCCTTCGGACTAAGATTCAGGCTGGAACTTTCACCATCAGCTCTCCTGGGTCCCCAGCTTGATGGCTGCAGGTCTCAGGACTTCTCAGCTTCCGTAGTCATGTGGGCCAATTTTTTATAATACATCTCTTCAGACACACACACACACACACACACACACACACACACCACACCCCACCCCCATTGGTTCTGTTTCTCTGGAGAATCCAGACTAATTCGGTTTCTGTGACTCTTCTAACAATAAGGATGGTTTGAAAAATGGCCAGAGCTGTGGAGACAGACAAGTCAGGGAGGCCAGATGCCCCCACCTTGAGCCAGGCCACGCCGGGTTTGGGCAGAATCGGGGCTCAGGGCAATTGTGTAGACGGCCGTGGCTTCCAAGCTGCAGTTTTGGAGTGAGTCCAGCAGCCCAAGTGTCGTCGTCCAGGAGCTCTGCGCAGTCAGCCCAACCCGGGCCCACTGCTGTCATGGTGACGTGCCCTCATCCGACTGGGGGCACGGCCTCTTCACCGTTAGAGGGTCCCTCTGCTGTCATGTTCAGGGCGGGATGGAAGTACATATAATGTTTTATGATAAAAAAAATCAGGATAGGATGATTTTTTTTTTAAAGACTTTTTGGCTTTTAAGATTGATTACCAGTTACTTGAGATTGGACCATCCTGCTTGGGGACCATGAACCCTTTTCTGGGCTGTTTTGATCCACTTTTGCATCCTTTCACTGCTCCTGGGCACTTCTTCACGTCAGTGGAAATGAAATGAAACCAAAACGATTTGACATTCAGAGGGAAAAGGCACAGAATGGGAGGAGGCTGAAGTGACCACGAACATTCTTTCACTCCGCAGTGATTGACCTTTGTCATCCTCGCGCTGCTGACAGGGATCCAGAGCCAACGAGGTGGTGTTCGCCCCAACCAAACCTTTTAGCAAGGCCAATGTGGAGGTCATTCAAAACCTGGTTGGGACCCAGGTGTTTACCCAAGAGAAATGAAAACCTGTGGTCACACAGAAACCCAGACGTGGATGTTTATAGCCCCTCTGTTCATCATTACCAGAATCTGAGGACAGCCCCCATCCTTCTCCTGGCAAAGGGACAAGCCAACCATAGTGGTCCACACAGTCTCCTCACTGACTCCTCAGTTGGAATCATATATGATAAGAAGGAATCCACACAACAGCTTGGGTGGACCTCAGAAGCATTGTGCTCGGTGAGAGCATCCAAACTCGAAAGGCCATGCGCCTTGTGGTTCCACTTCTGTGGACACTGGATAAAGGCAAAAAGAAAACAGATCAGGGGTGGCCAGGGGCTGGGGGGAGGAGCTGACCACAAAGGGACAAAGATGGGAATTTTCGGGGGGTGATGGAGTGTTGTTTATATTGACCGTGGTTGGTGGTCGCGGTTACACATTTGTCAAAACCCAGAGAACTACACCAAAGAGAGTGCATTTTACTGCCTGTGAATTTAAAAATAAATTTTTGAAAGTTAAGAAAAGAAAAAAAACCCACCATCATTGTTTCCAAATAAAGAAGAAAGTTGTGATACATCCAAATTTAGGGATTTTTAAACAAATCATATTTCATCATTTTGGAATTTTTTATCGGAGAGGGGAAGGAACTAGAAGTCGGAGCATCTTACTAAGCTTTGATGGGTGGCCAGGCACAGGCTGGGGACTCGAGTGTGTTTCCTCATTTAACCCTAACAAATTTGGGAGGGCAGATTACTACCCCCACTTTACAGATGAATAAACTGAGGCTCAGAGAAGTGACTTACCCCCCAGTGGAGTCAAAAGGAGGATAACAGAGCAGGGATTGGAACCGGGGCCTGCAGAGTCCCGAGGGTATTATGGGATAACGGGTTTGCGCTTGCTTCTGTTTGCCAGGCTTTTCATAAGGTTATGTGGCTTCACAATAAAAAGTTACTTATTTCCCTCCAACAACCCATAGCTCATAAAAGAGTTGCTCCTGTTGTGGCCTGGGAAGTAGTTTTTTTCTGCTGGTGCTTGCCTGGTTTCTTGATTCAGCCTATTTGTTTCCCGAGGCCACCATGACAAAGCCCCCCATGCTGGATGGTTGCAAGCAGCTGCCCTTTTCTCTCACAGTTCTGGGGGCTAGGAGTCCAGGCTCAAGGTGTCAGCAGGGTCACGCTGCCACGGAAGGTTCTGGGGAAGAATCCTTCCTCTCCTCTTCCAGCTCGCCTGCAGGTGTTCCTTGGCCTGAGGCCGTTCCCCCCCCCCCCCCCCCCCGCATCTGCCACATCTTCACAGTGCCATCTTTCCTGCCTCTCTCTGAGTCCCTCTCTTCCTTTTTATATATTTTTTATTTTAATTTAAATTCAATTAGTTAATATAATGTATTATTGGTTTCAGAGGTACAGGCCTGTGACTCATCAGTCTTATATAATACCCAGTGCCCATTCCATCACGTGCCCTCCTTAATGTCCATCCCCCAGTTACCCCGTCCCTCTACCCCCCTCCCCTCCAATAACCCTCAGTTCGTTTCCTCTGATGAAGAGTCTCTTATGGTTTGTCTCCCTCTCTGGTTTCATCTTGCTTTATTTTTTCCTCTCTTCCCCTAAGATCCTCTGTTTTGTTTCTTTCTCTTTTTTTTTAAAGATGTTATTTATTTATTTGACAGAGAGAGATAGAGAACACAAGTAGACAGAGCAGCAGGCAGAGGGAGAGGGGGAAGCAGGCTGTCCGCCGAGCAGGGAGCCCGATGCGGGGCTCGATCCCAGGACCCCGGGATAATGACCTGAGCCGAAGGCAGACGCTTAACGACTGAGCCACCCAGGCAACCCCCTCTATTTTGTTTCTTAAATTCCACATATCAGTGAGATCATATGATAATTGTCTTCCTCTGATTGACTTATTTCGCTTAGCATAATACCCTCTAGTTCCATCCACGTCGTCGCAAATGGCAAGATTTCATTTTTTTGATGGCTGAGTAATATTCCATTGTATATATATACCCCCGCCAAATGTGCCCGATCTCGTCTGTCCCTCTGTTCTTAGAAGGACAGCGGCCATTGGATTCAGGACCCACCCTAAACCGGGTGAAGATGACTTCATCTTTTTTTTTTTTTTTTAAGATTTTATTTATTTATTTGAGACAGAGAGAATGAGAGACAGAGAGCATGAGAGGGAGGAGGGTCAGAGGGAGAAGCAGGCTCCCCGCCGAGCAGGGAGCCCGATGCGGGACTCGATCCCGGGACTCCAGGATCACGACCTGAGCCGAAGGCAGTCGCTCAACCGACTGAGCCACCCAGGCGCCCGAAGATGACTTCATCTTGAGATATATCTACAAAGACCCTTTTTCCAAATAACGCCACATTCACAGGAGGAGGGGTTAGTGCTTGAACCTGTCTTCTAGGGAACACAGCTGAGCTTAGCTCCGTTCAGTGAGACTTTCTTAGGGCAGAGGCAAGGCTGAGCCTTGGTGCTCACTGGGGGGCTGCAGCCCTTCCTCTCCTCGGCTGTCACGCTCAGGGTTTGGAGAGGTGAGCTTGAGTTGCCACTTAGCAGCAGAGAATCACAAATTCACCTTTCCTCAAAAGCCCCATTGCTTCTCCCTCCTCCCAGCAATCTCCCCAGCGTGCAACTAGCTGATAGGGCTGCCGCCCCAACCATGAGAAACAGAGGGAGGGAGGTATTATGCATTAGAAAAGCACCCGACGGGCGCCTGGGTGGCTCAGTCGGTTAGGCGACCGCCTTCGGCTCAGGTCGTGATCCGGAGTCCCGGGATCGAGTCCCGCGTCGGGCTCCCTGCTCGGCGGGGAGGCTGCTTCTCCCTCTGACCCTCCTCCCTCTCGTGCTCTCTGTCTCTCATTCTCTCTCTCTCTCAAATAAATAAATAAAATCTTAAAAAAAAAAAAAAAGAAACTGTATCTCAGAGGGCGCCTGGCTGGCTCAGTCGGTTAAGCGGCTGCCTTCGGCTCAGGTCGTGATCCGGAGTCCCGGGATCGAGTCCCGCATCGGGCTCCCTGCTCGGCAGGGAGTCTGCTTCTCCCTCTGGCCCTCCCCCCTCTCATGTGCTCTCTCTCATTCTCTCTCTCTCAAATAAATAAATAAAATCTTAAAAAAAAAAAAAGAAACTGTATCTCAGAGGGCGCCTGGCTGGCTCAGTCGGTTAAGCGACTGCCTTCGGCTCAGGTCGTGATCCTGGAGTCCCGGGATCGAGTCCCGCATCGGGCTCCCTGCTCGGCGGGGAGTCTGCTTCTCCCTCTGACCCTCCTCCCTCTCGTGCTCTCTGTCTCTCATTCTGTCTCAAATAAATAAATAAAATCTTAAAAAAAAAAAAAAAGAAAAGTACCTGACAACACATCTTTTTATGAGTGGAGTGGTTCTGCCAGTTTTCTTCTCCCCAGCATCCTCCCTCACCCCCAGAAACAGCCTCCATGTTCTGGTGGGGACTCTGGTCCTCCCAAGGTCACTTAGTGGGGCTGGGCGGAGCCCCCACCCTCAGCTCCTCCCTCTGGCTTCTTTCAGCTCCCCTCCCTCTGCCCCCTCCAGTCCTTCCCCGCTGCTGGGTGGAGCAGATCCTGGCTCTTCCCTAGCCTTACCTGGCCGTCCCCACCTGAGTTAGCTGACCTGCCAGGCGCAGCCCCAAGCAAGACGCATTCCAGTAAAAAGAGCAAGGATGGCCCTGTTGTAGTAAAAGCAAACAGGCCCAGATCCCCGACTGTGGCTTTTTTTGTGTGCAGAGTCAGGAGAGTTGCAGCAGGCGAGCTTGAGGGTATAGACACTTTTGGGGAGAGGGACTGGGGGGTGGGAGCGTGGGGGTGATTAGCTTTTCTTTATCGGTCTTTGCGTTTTGCACATTCTGAGCCCTGATTTCATTCTGCCTCTTAGCAACCCTTGCTTGGTCCTTGGTGTCCTCCCTGCTCTGTTCTGCCTCCTTCCTCACCCTGAGCCCTGGTCCAGAGCCACCCACAGCCTTGCCTGCCAGGACCCCCCAGGCTCCCTGGCCCTGAGGCCTGCACCCGACCAGGTACCCCTGGCCTTGCCCATCACTTGACCAGCGGACCCGTGGCCCTCCTTGATCGTGACTCATGAACTTGGCAGTCTCTCAGATTCCCCGCTGTCTTCTCTGAAAACATAGGGAACTGCCACCCAACAGGATTCTTGCTCAAGGGAGATAAAGGTTGAAAAAATGCTCGGTAAAACTGGGATTTGCCAGCAAACGAGAAAGCTGCTTATTAAAGACACAGGATGCAGAACACTTAACCAGCACTGTCCCCTTTAGTGTCAGGAAGGCTGAGTAGGGCAGCTGGATCCAGGACGGACAGAGAGGCCCCCTTATCCTGCATCACCCCAACCCCCCTCCTACCCCATCCTCTCTGACCTCCAGGGGGCACTAGATCTCCACCCAGTAAGGACAGGTCCCCCTGCCTCTCCCGACTCCCTCCTAAAGGCTCCCACAGAGGGGTGGGGGGAAGGGGCTGGCACTGAGCAAGGCATCCACCCTATGGCAGCTTGGGGGCTACCCCAATATATTGTCAGGGCGCCGCACTTCTAGTCCTGCAAGATTCAGAACATCCATCCCTAAATCCCACATTTTCGGAAAATGGATGAAAAGCTGATCAAACAGACTTTGATGCCAGGATGAAGGGCCGAGTCCTCCGTGATTGAGTTGGAGGCAAAGTGTGGGCTGGAGTTCTCGTCAGTGGGAGGAGGAGTCTCCCGTCATCTGTCAAGCCTGAAGGGGAGAATGAAATGGGGCCTCTCTGTCTCTCCTTGGAGCCTGGCTGCTAGTTTGGCATGGGCCGGCTGGGCAGAGCAGCCAGGGTATACAAAGGCAGGCTCAGGCCAGGGCGACGGGGTTTTTGGGGGCCCGGCTTGCTGGCAAACCACAGTCCAGCCTGGAATTTGGCTCAGAATCCTGATTCAGAAATATCATCCTTTCTCCATACCTGGGGAGGTAGATGAGCTCCCGGGCTCCACCCCAACAGAGAGCCCTACAGGGCAGTATTCTCCAGGCAGGAGCCAGCTGCCTGCTAGGGAGGATAGCCCCCTACACATCGTGGTCTCTTACAGCCCACAGGCATACTTTTCTGCCCCTGATGGCCTTTCCTCTTCTCTTCAGCCTGGCCCAGCAGGAAAATATGCACTGCTCAGGAGTGCCTAGCTAGGAGGAAGGAGAGGCTCAGAGGGCCCTCATGACTTGCCCAAGACCCCTCAGGTAGGAAGTGGCAGGCCCGGGCCTTGAACCCAGATCCCCTGCCTCCCAATCCAGGCTCAGGTCCCCCATAAGGCAGAGGCTACCCCCACCCATCCACATTGTTCGAAGGTTGGGCCTTATGAGTGAGATCACAAACTAGCAGGAGTTTGGCTGCTGCCTCTGGAACAGCCAGGGAGTGGCTTGCCTCCACCTGCCTGGATGCGCCCGCTTAGTCAGTGCCATTCGGGGAAAAACAAATTTTTTTTTTTTTTTTTTTTGCCACTGACTTGAAATATGTAATTGCAATGTGTTCGCATGGTCATACGTTTCTATAAAGTTTGCAGGTGTTGAGCCTTTTATTTTTTTAAGGTTTGTTTATTTGAGAGAGATCATGAGCGAGGGGGGTTGCAGAGAGAGAAGGAGAAGCAGACTCCCCACTGAGCAGGGAGCCCGATGTGGGGCTCTATCCCAGGATCCTGGGATCATGACCTGAGCCAAAGGCAGACACTTAACTGACTGAACCACCCAGGCGCCCCTGAGAAAGCCTTTTTCTAAATCAAAATCACCAGTGGACAATCTCAGCCATGGATGCAAGGCATTGGGCTGGGAGAAGGGAAGGAAGACCATCTTCCAGAAAAGTCTCTCCCCAACCAGGCCATCCTGATAGGCCTCTTCCAGAAAGCGGAAGGCTTTGCCATGTGGGAAGCCAATGTTAGTCAGCACCGTGGGTTACCAGGAGAGAGGACACACGTCCGGGGGTTCCCCACATTCCTGGGGACAGGAAAGGCTTCCTGGGGCCTAGAGGGGGTACAGCAAGGGTCAACCAGCAACTCGGAGAAAATGGGGGACCCAGGGCGCCTGGGTGGCTCAGTTGGTTGAGCGACTGCCTTCGGCTCAGGTCATGATCCCGGAGTCCCTGGATCGAGTCCCGCATCGGCCTCCCTGCTTGGCAGGGAGTCTGCTTCTCCCTCTGACCCTCCCCCCTCTCATGCTCTCTCTCTCTCATTCTCTCTCTCAAATAAATAAATAAAATCTTTAAAAAAAAAAAAAAAAAGAAAATGGGGGACCCAAAAGGAGCTAGGCACTTTGAGGAGGCTTCTCAAGAATGAGGGAGGGGCATGGTCCCACTGACCACTGCCCTGGCCAGACCCCACCTGGGCACCAGGGGCATGCAGGCTGGAGGAGCCTTCTGTGGGGAAGGTCTGGAAGCCAGCTCGGGGGAATGAACAGGACTATGGATGTCTTGGCTTGCAGAAGGGGAGGCTGGGGGCCACACATCCCTGTCCTCGGCTGTGGCAAGGAAAGGGAGAAGGACCTGGAGGAAAAACCCCAAGGGGAGAGTGTTCATCCAGGGAGGGGCTGCTCAGTGAGCTGAGAGCCTCCAGTCACTGGGGATAGGAGCAGAAAGGAGTGGTGGGGGAGGGCCAAGAGAGGTACAAGAGAAAGGGAGGGGAGGTGGTAGGAGACCCAGGCCAGGACCCCAGGAGGCCCACTGAGCCCAGGCCCCCAGACTCTTCATTAGTCTCCTCCCTCCCCCTCAGCTTCTGCACTGTGTCCCTGAGAGTGGTGTCTGTGACAGGAGGGAAGGGCTGGGGGAGGGGTCTTAGTTTCCCTATATTCTCAGCACCGAGCTCAGGACCCCCAGCAACCTTCAAACAGGTGCAGAATTGGATTGAAGGAAGAACTCCTTTGTGAGGCCAACTTTCCTATTACTTTAGAGTCCCACATGTCAGCTGGTTCTTTCCTAAGTAGGCCCAGATTCTGTTCTCAGACTCTGACGTGCACTTCCCCCAAGTCATGGCCAAAGTCACTGATGGATTATTAACGTGATTAGAATTCCCTGTGGGGCCCATTTCACATGTGCACGGCCTGAGCACCAGCCCAGCGGACGTGTCACCCCCTGGGAAGGGAGGGCTGCCGCAGGTGGAGCAGGTGAGCGCTGGGGGAGGCCGGCAGGGAGCTCACAATCCAGCCAGGGAGTGCAGACACCCCCGAAGGTTGTCCCAAGGCAGCCCCAGCTGGCAAACTGGAGCCAAACCCCAGCTCTGCCCTCATGGGCTGTGTGGCCTTAGGAAAGTGACTTCCTGTCTCTGAGCACCAGTTTCCTCGTCTGCAAGAGGTGGATACAACAGAGCTGACCCGGCAGGGTGGCCGAGAGCAAGGCCAGCATCTGGCAAAGATGACTTCCCAGTTCCTCCTGGGGCTGCCCCCCCTCCCCTTCCCCCTCGCCTCCAGACGCTGGCCAGGCCCTGCTGCCTGTTGGCTGCACGCCCCGCCCCGTGGGTGGTGGTGTCACAGGAAGCTGTGGGTGAGGAGTGAGGGGACCCTGATGTGTGTCCAGGTGACAAAGGGCCTCCTGCCTCCCCTGAGGTCAGCGGCATTGAGCAAGGAGCCCAGCCCCATCCCTTGGGCAGCTCAGGGATGGCCGCGTCCTCTGGGCGGCTCTGGAAAATGCTGACACAGAGACCTCCCCACCATGCAGGGCTGCTGCCTAAGGAAGACTTTCTTCCAAGTCAGATGCAAAAAACCTGAAAATGCTTTCCTTTGGCCCTGGGTTGGGGTGGGGGGCTTTCCCCAGGAGGCTTCTGGGGGAGGGAAATCTTTGCTTCCCCCACCCCCCGGGGTGCCATGTCTGCTGTGACCTACAGGAAATGTCACGGGACTGCAAGCCCAAGGCTGATGTTTTTCTCTTCCTCCTTCTATCTGGACGCAGAACAGCCTGTGGTTACTGTTGATCTGCGCATCCTCTGGAGACTTCCGGTCCTAGAAAGACAGGCAGCATCTCTGGGGGATTGCTGGGCATTTTGTACAGAACGGGATTTTCACCCTAGTGAATGCAGGGAGTGTCTCAACTTCCCGAGAAAAATCTTTCCACTCAGAAACCCTATCATAAATGATGCCGGGGCTTCCACGAACGGCCGGAAAGCGGCTCAACTCAGATGTAGCTGAAAATCTGTACATGCGAAATGAAAACAGTAGAAATTGATACTGGTGGCCCTACCAGTAATTTTTTAACAGAAAAATAAATGGTCTTATTCATTTGACCATTGTCACCTGAGAGCAAAGGTAGTTTCAGCAAAGGATGGGGAGGAGGAAGGCCTTCCAGGTCTGGCTCCCCTGGGCCCCTCTCCTGCCTCCGCTGCTCAGGACCTCACACCCCCCATCCCTCCCGCTGGGTCATTCTCTCCTCCTAGAAGCTTCTCACTGAGGCTTTGTGAATGCCGTGGCCTTGCCTTCCGTGGCAGGCTCAGCCTGGTCTGGGCTTGTGTCCCCTTCACACTGGATTCCCACGGGGTTGTGACTCAGGTGTGTGCGAGTCAGGCTCTGCCCTAGATGGAGAGCATCCAGGACAGGATGGCCCAGAGCAATGCCCCCGAGAGGTTTGTTGAATGAATGATAGAGGGATCCAAAGTTTCTGGTGGGTCAGTGGAGGCACTTCTAGACTCCTGTAAGAATTAGAGGTACTAGCCTGGATTCTTTGCTGTCTCTGGAACCAGGGCCTTCTGCCTGTGACGTAGGGCTCCCCAGGCATGGCGTAGCCTAGCATAGTACACTGAAGAGAAGTGGGAGGTAGAGAACCTTCTGGGCAGAGAGGAGAGGAAGAGCAGGAGAGGCGAGAAACTCTCTTGAGGAATCAGGCCAAGCTGATGGGAGAGACCCTGGAGATTCCCCTGCTCCTGCCCAGCCCCCCTGACCCCATCTCCGGAGCCCTAACAGGGGTCAACTCCAAGACGGGAGTCCACTGGGGGTCTCCTCTCCTGCCCCTCCTCCCGTTCCCACTCCCTACCCTTCCCAAATGTCTCCCTGCTGCCCCTCCCAGACCTGTCACCCTCCACAGATTTCCTCATCGCTAACCACACACCCCGGATGTCTGTACCTGGATGTCGCTGGACCCTTGTTGCTCTCTGCCCATCCCCCAAGCCCCACATGGAGACCTATACAAGAAGGAGGCTCAGTAAGAGTGTAAGGCAGAACAGCCACTTTCCACCAACATCGTATTCTTTGCGAAGTGTTTTCCCCTCTGTCACTCCCAACTATTTTTCATCAAATCCATACAAGGGAGGTATTTCACCCCAGATGGTGGATGAAGAAACTGCCCTTGTTGGCTTAGGAGGTAAGGTGGGGAGGCACCGTGAGGGGGCTTGTTCCCTATTCCCAGGACAACTGCTGGCCTTCCAAGGGAGGGGGAAGGAGGAGAGGGAAGGAGGAAGGATCAAATCTCTTTGAAGGGCTCCTCCTGGCCCCCTCGGAGCAGGCCTCCTGGAAAGCTTCCCCGGCCCTGCCCACAGCGCCTTGGGAATGTGCCTTGAAAGTGCTTCAGGCAGTTTCTCCAGTGTGAGAACCACAGGAGGTTAAAATACAGATCCCCTGGCCTCTCGGAGCTGAATCTCTGGGGCGGGGCCAGAAATCCGCATAATTACTGGCTGCCACACACACCCCTCTGTGCACAGGACACTGAGGCCCTGTGGCTCATAAAACCACGGAACTGTGTGGGGTGACAATGCATGAATTAGCCTCAGGGGAGGCTAATTGTTTCCTTAATTGGCCGAACTCACTGTGGGAGCCCTGCTCAAAAAGTCTCCGGTTGTCACTGCAAAACCGTGGGACTGGTTTGCCTGGTGGCCAATAGCTGGCTCCGATGAAGTTTCCCCCAAGTGGATTTTATAAAGTGTTCCCAGCAAAGCAGCTTGTTAGAACCCAGGGGGGCATGCTCTAAAGGACGCTCCTGTCCCCGCGAAGGGCATTGCAGAGACAGCCAGCGTGCCCTGCACTCCGTTCCCACAGGCCCCCCGGCCCCCACCCCCGGTCCCGCTCCCGCCACTCCATCATGCTGCCTCTCGAGCCCCCGCCCGGGCTTGCTGGGTGGCAGCCTCTGGCAGCCCAGGACCCTAGAGGGGAAAAAAGGGACAGGGAAAGACACCTCGGGTGAGCGTTCCCCTGTGCGCCACCAGGTGGCGCCATTGGCACAGGACAACCCGGGGCTGTCCCGTGTGGCTGGTGGGGACAGGGGTGGTACTATTAGTTCAAGACCAAGGCTCCGGTGCCTGCCACCTGAGGACCTCCACTGATTAGCCTCCTGGTCGGTGCTTCTCTCTCCCAGAGACACAGTCGTACCAAGGGGTTGAGTCTAACAAGGCCTTGGCACATGGTGATCATGGATAAATACTGAAAAATGATGCCATCTTTGTTTTTTATTGTTTTTTTCTCCCCCCAGATCTTAAGGATTATTTTCCGTGTGGCAGGGGTTGAGGAGAGGGCACTGCCTCCTTGCTGCCTTCCCCCAACAGAACTAGCAGAGTCTTGTCTAACTCTGGCATGTGTCTATCAGGAAAACCCTGGTCTCTGCTCCCAGGTATGCCTCTGATCCTGTCTGTGACCATGAGCAGGTCATTTGCACGATTTTTTTCTGTCACTAAATCTGTACGATGAGGGTTATCATACCAGCCCTGCTGGGAGAATCAAGTGAATTTTGCAGGAGAACATAATGATTAAAAGTGCAATCACGGGAGCTCACGTCCTTGTTCCACTGCCTACTTGCTGTGTGGCCTTGGGCAAGTGGCTTGCACTCTCTGATCTTCAGTTTCTTCATCTATAAAATAGGGGCAATAATAATACCTATCTACATGAGGTTTTTTCAAGGCCTGAAGTAGTCAACACATGAAAAGCCTTTAGAACCGTATCTGGCATAAAACAAATACCTAATAAACAGGCAAAAATTCTGGCTTGAACAGGGAAGGCACTTTGGAGATGGGCCCAGTCAACCTTACAAGAAGGGCAGGGATCTCTGAGCAGCCTGCAGGGAGAATGGCCTCCAGGTGGGTTTGCACACCTCTAGTGACAGCTCATTTTCTCAGAGAAAGGAGCCCAGTCTACTGTGGGCCAGCCCAGCTCAGGATTAGAAGGGTCCCCTCAACAGAGTCAAAGCCGGTTCTCAGGCTGAATCGTGCCCCTGGCTTAGGGGTCAGGTCTACTCCTGGGAGTAGGCTTACTGCCCCCTCCCTTGCAGAAAGGGAGATGGGTGGTGCTGGGAGGGGAGGGAGGCTGCCCTCCCCAGAAGCCCTCTCCGGGTGGGGGTGGGGTGCTCGATGGAGTGGACGCTGTCCATCTTGAGCACCAGGCCAGTGCAGAGGGTTGTTTTGAGGGGGGCCTCCAACTGATGGGCTCCTTCTGGTGCTGGAGTCTGTAGGGAGAAAAGAAACGACCTCCTGGGACGCCTGGGTGGCTCAGTCGGTTGAGCGTCTGCCTTCAGCTCAGGTCATGATCCCAGGGTCGTGGGATCGAGTCCCGCATCGGGCTCCTTGTTCTGCGGGGAGCCTGCTTCTCCCTCTGCCTCTGCCTCTCTCTCTCTATCTCTCATGAATAAATAAATAAAATTAAAAAAAAAAAAAAAGAAATGACCTCCTGGGGCTGAGGAAGGTAACACAGAGAAGACAGGCAGCTCCTGAGCATGGGCACCAAAGCGGCCAGGCCAGGGGTCTCACAGTCACTTGCTCGCTCACCTTTGCTCACTCAGGGTAGCTGGAAATCCTGTCCGGGGGTTCTGTTTTCTTCTCTAGATGGGGAGCAACTTGAGGGCAAAACTATGACTTATGTTCTGTGCTTCCACTGCCTGGTACACAGTAGGCACTTAATAAGTGTGCATGGGAACTAAACTGAGAACAGAAGCCAGTAATTTTCGTCCAGTTTGGAAAGCTGTAGTCTTCGTGTGGATAAGGCACCTCTGGGACTGCTGAGGACATCTGCGCTCTCCCATTTCCTCCTCCTTCAGGGCTGCACCCTCCTCCATGAAGCCCTCCTTGGCACTCCCTCCTCCCTTCACCCTGAGTAAATAACCTCTTCCTGTGCCCCCCTCTTGGCTCTGTACACACTTCTGCTATAAGGCAGGCTGGAAGAGTGGATGGAACCCCAGAGCCTGGGATTATCCTCAGAGTCACTTCCCCTGGACACATTCCTTAGCTTTGTGATCTTAAGCAAATTATATTTTTTTATTTTAAAAAAAGATTTATTTATTTGAGAGAGAGAACAAGTGGGAGGGGCAGAGGGAGAGAGAAGCTTAAGCAGGCTCCACGCCCAGCGAGGAGCCCGACATGGGGCTCGATCTCACGACGCTGAGATCATGACCTGAGCCGAAACCAAGAATCGGAAGCTTAACTGACTGCGCCACCCAGGTGCCCGAGGCAAATTTTATTTTAACCTCCCTGTGCCTCGGCGTCGTCATCGGTAAAATGGAATTGGTTGTAGTACCTACCTATGGGATTGCAGTGAGGAGTAAGTTGATTTGCAGATTCGGAGCGTCTCGAATAGTGTCTGGTGTTTCCTAACTGCTCTGAAGTGCTATGTTATTGCTTAGTTGTGCTGGGATGATTGCTCCTCACCCAGACATGGGCTCCTCGAAGCTTGGGTCTCTCACTTCTGCATCCTCCCACTGAGGCCAGTGCCCAGGGCGGGCTAGGCACTCAGCAAAATGTGAGGGCACAGATGGATGGACACTCGGACAGATGTCTGGACGAACAGGAGTCCTGAAGGGTGCCGTCCCCTAGGGACCTCACCTGCAAACTCAGCTGTGGAGGCCTGGCCCCGCGGCTCCCCACTGGGGGCGCCACCAGAGCCCACATCCCCTGCCCCTCCCGTCCCCGCTTACCCGAAGCCCCCACCAGGAGCTCGGGGGAGGAAAAGCCATCAGATCCAAGTCCAGCAGCTTGCCAGCTCGGCACCCATGGGGGTGAGAGCAGGTGGAAAGTGTTGGTGAAAATGAGGTTTCACAATGTGCTGTGGTTTCATTTCCAACACCTGGTTCCTGAGGGTCTGAGAGGCCAGCCTGGGCCCCCTGGCTCCCTGCCCAAGACCTGTCCCTGCCTCTCAGCAGGAGCAGCCATCCCACTGTAGCCTGTTGGGATCCTGCCGTGTGCCAGGCTCCATGGTAGGCGCCACCTTCACAGCAAGCCTGGGAGGAAGGCATTTTACCCCATCTGAAGCTCATGCATCCATCCATCCATCCATCCATTCATACACTGATATTTATTGAGCACATACTAAGGTGCGTGCACTGTGCCGAGCCCGGGGGCAGTCAGAGGTGAAGGCCACAGAGGCGGCCCCAGACAGGCCAGAGACCATACGCCAGACCCACATCCAGAAGCTGCAATGCTCCCAGGGCTCCGGGGTGCAGATCTGGGCTGCCCTGGGGTGCAGATCGTGGGCTGCACTGTTGAGGGGCTGAGGGCTTTGTGTGTGGAGGAGGCAGGGGGCACCTGCGTGGACGGGAGCGGGCAGAGCCCGTGTCCGTGTTCTGAGGCGGCTTGGCGCTCAGCCGCCTCCCAGGGCCAAGTCTTAAAGAGCCTCCTAGAGGCACAGACCGATGCCTTTAGAACGCTCCCTCCGTGCACAGAGGCATTAACGTGATGTCTATCACTATGGCCTCGAGGTGCTTAGACAACCTGCTCCCCCCGGAGGTCGGAAACAACGTGAAGCAGATTATCTGTGTCTCACTGTGACATACGCGATCATGTATCACTGTGATGGATCAACAGTCGATACCACTGGGGTCCCCGCCGCCCCCCAGCCAGTAAGAAGTGGCTGGCGTCTATATGTCTTCCTCACCTGGTGGGCAGCCCTGTTCCTCCTTGCCACCCTCCTGGTGTTGCTGGGGGGGGGGGCATCTCCTGGCTTTCATCGTGCATGTGCAGAGTGGCTGAGGGGAAAGCATTTGGAAGAAGGACCGAAACTGGACGCCTTCCATGCCATCGTGGGGGTTTGCATGGAGTGGGGACAGAGGGGCAGGCTTCACACGGCTGGGCATTGAATCCTGGCCCCATGTAGCTGCCCCGATCTCGAGCAAGGTGCTTTGCCTCTTGGGGGCATAGTTTTCTCTTTTGTAAAACTGGGATAATCTCGTTTGCCTTGAGGGTTAATGGGCAGTCATGGGGAAAGGAGGTGAAGTGCGAATGCGTGCCAACCCTCACCGCACTTCCCCAGCCTCCTCCGCTTGCCCGAGTGCTGGGGTCCTCCCCTCCACCCCCAGACTCCTGCCCTCTACCTCCCCGGGCCTGCAGGCAGACATCTACCGCCCTACCGTATCCAGCTCAGCCCAGGGCTGGGGTCCAGAAGGCCAAGGGTAAAAAGCTCCAGTCTGCTGGGGAAGGGGGTGCCGGGCTCCTGCCCTCAGCCTAGCTGCCTGCCCCTTCTCCATCACGCACCTGCCCCCAGCCGATCCCCCCAACCTCCACCACCCCCCGGAAACCCTACGCTGGGATGAGCACATGAATCCAGGGGCCCCTGGACGATGTCTGACGGGAAGCCTGTGAGCACAGTTTTAAAAGTTTCAGCTGTGAGCAGCTAAACGAAACCCCAGAGTTACTCATGGGAATCCTGTGTCCCCTCTGTCACCAGTGTCTACCGGATGGGCCACCAGCTCGAAGGGGACTGAGGAGGGGAGCAGCACCCCAACACGGGGTGGACAGGGATGCCCCGCCAGGAGGGGTGCACAGCCCAGATTCCTCACCCTGGGGCTGTTCCCACTCCTTGCTTAGAAAGTCCAGGGTTACTAAGGGGAGCAGACCCAGCGAGGCCCTGAGGAAGCAGAAGCGTGGCCAGGGAGGAGCTTTGTGGGGACTCAAAGGGGAACTGTGGTGGCCAGCAGGCCGTCCCCTCCTGTGAACTTGAGACAAAAGAGGAAGACCGCGAGGGAGGCCCCAGTGGAGAGCCGGCCTCCATGGCGGACACGTTCTCGGGCCCCTGGCTCCTGGGCTTGCTCCTGTTTCCCTGGATGCTGCAGCTCACAGGTACGCTGCCTTCCTTCTTCCCGCGAGCCCTCTGGCTGGCACATCAGGGCGGCTTTCATCCGCCCGTGCGGCTGAGTCCTGGGCACCTGTCTCGGGAGGTGTGCCGGTTGTGTCTGAACATTGCAGACTTCCCAGGGAGAGCCTCCGGGGATCGGGGAGATGGTTCGCTGACGCCTCCCCCCCCCCCTCCTCCGCCACCGCCGTGTTAGCAGCCTTCCTCTGCCAGCCTGACCCCTGGCCCTCAGACACGGCGGGTGGGCGTTGCTGCGGCCAAGGGCAGGCGGGGTTGGTGTGGGGTTGGTGGGGAGCTCACCCCTCCCCGCCCCGGAATCTGCATCTGCTAAGCGGCAGGGCCGGCCTCGGCCTTGTTCCCCATGTTAGCAGGGGAGACCGGGGCGGCCGAGGGCTGGCCCCCAGGAGCACTGTGCCCTGGGACACAAAATCGTCGCTATTGCAGAGAGGGTGGCACTCCCCACTTCCTGGCGTGCAACCAGAGGCCACCTTGCAACAGGAGCTGATGCCTTCCCCGGGGGCCAACGCCATGCCCCCGTTGCTGGTCCCAGGTCCCCTCAGAAACAGGGCAGCCTGGATCCAAGCCAGGCCTCATGCTGTGTGGCCTTGGGGCACGTTCATCCAGACCAGGGAACCCCCAGGAGTGTGTCTCTCCAGGGCTGCCCACGAGGCGGTCCCTCCAGCTCAGTCTCTCCCAGGGCATCCCTGGGCCCTCTGGGATTCCCAGGGTCCCCCCACCTCACTGTGCAGCCTGGATGCTTTGCTTCCTATTCACCCAGACTTTTCTGAGGCTTCCGGGGGGCTGCCCCCCACTTCTGCTTCATCCTCTGCCTTTCGTTTATACCATAAACAATAACGGCTCTTCTTACTATCATGAATTAGCTTCTTTGAGCACTTGCTCTGGGCTTTACTCTCACCGTCAGCCCCCCTCCAGCCACCCTTGGGGTGCTGTCACGGCCAGCACCACTTAAGAACAGGGAAACTGAGGCCCAGGGAGGCCAGGTAGCTTGCCCAAGACCTAGAGGGTGAGTGGAGGTCAGGTTTAGTCCCAAGTCAGCCTGAACCCCAGGCCAGGATCTTTGGCAGTGGGCTCCAGGGCTCCTCTCAGCTCTTTTCTTTTTTTTAAGATTTTATTTATTTTTGAGAAAGAAAGAGAGAGAGAGAGTGCACGTGCACGAATGCACATGAGCGGGGGGAGGGGCAGAGGGAGAAGCAGGCTCCTCACTGAGCAAGGAGCCCGATGCGGGGCTCGATCCCAGGACCCCGGGATCATGACCTGAGCCTAAGGCAGATGCTTAACTGACTGAGCCACCCAGGCGCCTTCTTTGTAAAGAATATTCCTCATAGAAAATGTCACTCCCCTCCCCCCAGGAGACAACAGCTGGCTGTGGTACCGACTGCAGGCTTCCTGGGCCGGGCCCCTTGTGACATCATTTCCTTTCATCTTGCACACCTTGTGCCCCCTCCTGCACCCCCCGCCCCCATGGCCGGTGCAGAGATGGTCCCGAGGAAATGCAGTTTGTTGGTGACAGTGCGTCGGACTCGGTCATTTCTAACTTAATATCCCTCAAATTCTCATCGTTTCTTTTTGTGTGGCTCCTCCTCCCCGGAAGGGACCCAGCACAGCCGGGTAACAGTGGATGACACTTTGCGGGATGCTGCGGTGAGAAGTGCTTTTGTAACAGTCTCAACTGTAAACATACAGCACATTTCCCCCCCAGTATTGCAGTAAAGGTTGTACAAAATAGAAACTCTGCTCTTTCACAAGAGGTGAAAAACCCTCGTGGTCCCCGAGAACATTCCGGAGCAGCAGACAACACAGTCACTCCTGGTCCTGCCCTGCGGGTGCCTGGCTCTCTCTGTCGCCGAAGTCCAGCCCAGGGACAGCGCACCACTTCCCTGAGCCTCGGTGTGATGCAGGGTTGAGTCCATACACCAGGGCGTTCAGCCTGACTTTCTATCTGAGCTCTGCGATTCACCCCAGGACCCTGGGCAGGTTCCTAATGTCTCTGTGCCTCAATTGCCTCATCTGTTAAATGGGTGCGATAGTAGTACCTGCCTGGTGTCACACCCTGAGCCTGAGTGGTTGGGGCACGTGGTCGGGGCTCAGAGAACGCCAGCTACCTGCCGGGCTAGCAGAGCCAATCAAAAGTCAAGATCCAGTTGGCCAGGTGGATGTCTTAGCGAGCCCACAGGTTCCTTGGGGTCTCTCTGACCTTGCCAGGGGCGTCTGGCACGTTATGGGCTGGTGTCTCAGGACCTCTCTTGCTCCCAGCCCTCCTCCTTCTGTCATGAGCCGGGACTCAGCCCTGCTGTCCTCCAGTCTTTTGAGCTCTCTGAGAATTCCACTTTTCTCAAAGGGTCTGGGAGCCACTTGTGGTCTGGCGGGCAACTGCTGTCCCCCAGAGGTGAGTCGTGCAAACCTGAGACTCAGCTTTCCTGGGAGAAGCTGTACATCTGCTCGAGCCTTGTTTCCACCAGGCTTCAGTCACCTGCGAGGGCTTTGGGGCCAGGCAGACCCCAGGTTCAAGTTCTACCTTCTTCCATTGACAGCTGTGTGACCTTTGACAAATTACTTAACCTTGGGCGCCTGGGTGGCTCAGTTGGTTAAGCGACTGCCTTCGGCTCAGGTCATGATCCCGGAGTCCTGGGATGGAGTCCCACATCTGGCTCCCGGCTCAGCAGGGAGCCTGCTTCTCCCTCTGACCCTATCCCCTCTCATGCTGTTTCTCTCTCTCTCTCTCAAATAAATAAATAAATAAAATCTTTAAAAAAAAAATTACTTAACCTTTCTGAGCCTCTGTGTCCTCAACAAATGTCAGTCCCCTTTCTCTTCTTGGCCTTTCCAGAACTCTGGGCTCTATTTATTTCTCAAATATCCATGGAGGAGGGCCAGTTCTGGGCACTGGGGTGGGGGGAGACCTGGAGGTGAACAACCCCGACTCAGCCTGGTGGAAACGCTGAGACTTGCCCAGAGAACATGACAGAACATGACCCAAGGAGAGAGTTACCGATGCAGGTTTGCTCCCCTCCCCCTTTGCTCTGGACTCAGGTGTCACTGCTCCCTTTGTCGTCCAAAAGATGTTCAGGAGCCTCCTGCCTTCTTTCCTGCAGCTCCGAGCCTCTGTCGGGATTGGCCTCTGCTTTTCATCTTTGTCTAATCCCAGTAAAGAGCTTCCGAGCCAGGTGGAGAGAAGCACCTCTCTGCTGGAGGTGGGGCAGGGGGAGTGTTGGCGGGGGCAAGGGAGCTGAGAGGGGGAGGAGGCAGAGCAGGTGGGTGGGTGGCAAGCACAGCGGGAATAAAGACTGGGAGGCCAGAAGGCAGAGCCAGGGGGAGGGGACGGAGAGAGGTTCAGTCTGACTGGAGGGGAGGGTCTCTCGGCGGAGCAGTGGGATCCGAATCCCACTGGGCTCTATTCCAGGTGGATTATAAATGCCTGTCAGGTAGGGGTTCAGATGCTCTTCCAGTTGGCCCTATTATCATTGCTTTCTCTTTTTAAGTTGTGAGCTATAATACCTATACAGAGAAGTACAATAAATATAAAACAAAGTGCTGTGTGACCACCATCCAGAGAACACCGCAGGGCTCCAGAGCCCCTGGTCCCCCCGGCCGCCACCTAGACACCCCTCTCTCCCATCCCAACTCTCGGGGCAATTGCTTCCTGCCATCTCTTTATAGTTTTATCCCTCAGTATGTGTCCCTGAACGATATGGATTCATCTTCCCTGTCGTTGAACTTTGTATAATCAGAGTGATGCTGTGTATTCTTCTCGCGACCTGCTTCTTTCACGCCAAGTTACGTTTTGCAAGATCTGTCCAGTGGCCTGCGTGGCTGTAGTTTGTGTATTTTCGTTGCTGAAGAGCTGGGATCAGAAACAGCGACCCTGGGGGGCTAAATCCAGCCCCGCTGCCTTTTGGTATGGCCTGCGAGATAGGAGAGGTTTTTTTTTTTTTCTATGTTTTTAATGGTTGGAAGAAAATCAAGAGGAGACTATTTCACGACACGTGAAAATGATACAATATACACATTTCAGTGTCCATAAATAAAGTTTTATTGGAACACAGCCACACTCATTCACTCGCAAACCGTCTAGGACTGCTGTCAGCCTCCGTCGGCAGAGTTGAGCAGTTGCGAGGGCGACCATATGGCCCGCAAAGCGGAAAATATTTACTACCTGGCCCTTTACGGAGCACGTTTGTCAGCCCCTGCTGTGGAGTGTCCCACTGAAGGAATGTATTGCAATTTCTTTAGCTGTGATCGACATTTTAGGCGTTCGATGTCTGTAGCTGTGGGCACTCCTGGGTGGCCCCCAGGCCCACGTTGTTCAGTGCCTCTGGGAGCACATGTTCCCATGGAGGCTGCTTCTTCCCAAGCTGTCTGCCCGCCTGGGCGGACTGTGAGCTTCAGGGGGCGGGAAACGTGTGCACTTTCTTGGTTCGAATCCTCGACTCCTAGCACGGAGCTTGGCACCCAGGGGATGCCCAGCAGATACCAAAGAGAGCGGGGTGGATTCAGCTCCTCAGCCACAGACAACCCCAGGAGGAGTTCCAAGAGGGCGGGGTGGAGATGTGACGCCACCAGGAGAGGCACGTGGGTCCAGGGGTACGAGGTGGGTCCGTCTGGTATGGCGGGGGGCCTGGGCCTCGGGCTCCTCTCGGCATGGGTGGAGCAGGGAGACCCTCATGTCTTGGGAATGAGAGTGTGGATCCAGGAATGCTGTGTCCACATGGGCCCCGGCACCGGAGATCTGACCCTTGTTGTGGATCTAGAGGCTGCAGTGGGAGTATAGGCCTTGGGTGCTGGGGTGGGGGCTGGAAGCCGAGGAAGGGAAGGGGGGTGACCTGAAGCTGGAGAGGGGCAGGGGAAAGGAGTGGGTGTGCAACTGGCAGGGGGAGCTCCTGGCCCCCTGGGGAGGACAGTCTGGCCAGCCTGGGATTGAGCTGTGGGAGACTTGGCCAAGTCACCTGACCACTCATCCCCCGCTTCCCTCTCGGGGTACTCGGCACCCTCCAATGCAGGCCTCTTGCTCAGGGGAGCAGGAAGGCACATCCAGGGCCACCAGCGGCCCTGGGACCTGGCACCTGGGACCCGTCAGGGAGGGCCCGTGGGGCCTCAACCATGGGGACGGGGTGCCTGCAAGGGGAGGTGTGGTGAAGCTGGGGTGTACCTGCTCCCCCCACCCCAGGACTGCATGGGCTGTGGGGAAGAAAGTGCGATCAGAAGCCAGAGCCCCGTTGAGGCTCAGGGCCAGATCTGTGCCTGCCGCCGGTGGGCTAGGGGAAGGGGGCGCCACGTGAGCATAACCCCAGGCAAGGCAGGCTAGCTCCTCTCGGTCAGCAGGGGTATTGCCTACAGCCCCGGCTACAGGGTCCACGGCATAGTTCTGAAGGCCACTTGGCAACTCAGATCAAAATTTAAAAATTTAAAAGGATCCCTGCCCTTGGAAGATTTATGTATTTATTTGAGAGAGACAGTGTGTGCGCCCTCCAGCAGGGGAAGGGGCAGAGGGAGAGAGGGAGAGAGAGAATCTCAAGCAGACTCCCCGCTGAGCAGAAAGCCTGACTCAGGAGCTCGATCTCACCACCCTGACATCGTGACCTGATCCAAAATCAAGAGTTGGATGCTTAACCGACTGGGTCACCCAAGCGCCCCCCGGGGTGCATGCCCTTTGAATCACTAACTCCCCTCTTTTGGACCGGACAACCTTTACATACCAGGACGATCCCTCGTGGGCCCATGGAGCACAGCAGCAGACTGTCTCGCGGCCATCAGCTGGCCCCTCGCTGCAGTGGGTTTAGATAAGACCCTCTCCCGCCCCCTGGCCCTGAGCGACCCTTGCCTCTTGGCTCCTGCCTCCCACTCCCACAGCCCACTTTCCAGCCATGCTGGATGACTGTCTGCCCCTAAGCCTTTGCTCCTATCGCTTCCTCTTCCTGGAAGGGGTCCTCTCACTTGCCCACCTGGTGACTCCAACCTGTCGGTCAAGATCAAACTTGGCAACCTTCTCTGTGGTGCCCACTCTCCCATGCCCCCGACAAACCCAATGGCCAGCCCTGCCCCGCCAGGGTGTTCCCCTGTGGTTCTGAGCATCAGGAGCTCAGAGGTACGAAGGGCATGACGGAGGCAGCTGAGGGTGCCGACAGCACCAGGAACAGGTACCCAACCTTAAGAGGTGGGCTCTGTGCGAAAAGCCAGAGAAAGGGCAGAGAGAGAAGGTGCTGGCTGGGGAGCTCTGAGGGGAGGAGGAAAGGTCAAAGAGGGAGGCACCTGCAGGTGAGGGTCAAGGCCAGAAGCAGCGGGAGCCACAGCTTAGCCTCCAAGATGTTTGCTGACCTCCTCTTGCCGTGGGAGGGGACAGGGACAGGGCTGGCCATTGGGCTGGGGAGGAAGAGGCTGGGGAGGATAGAGGGCAGTGAGTGATTTTGTGCCCGGAGGGTGCCGGATTTTTGGGGACATAGAGATTAAGAGAAGTCAGGATAAAAGTGATCTGGCGAAGGCCTCTATAGGAAGGGTTAGTGTGTTGACAGCCAGAAGCATTTATATTTTAAAAGGAGGCTGGAGGGGGAGGGGTCCCAAGCCCTCAGAATGAATCACTGATGCAAGGGTTTTAGGCAGCTGAAGAAGACTGAGACTCTGTAGTATTTCTCTTGTTTTTCTTTTTCTTTCTTTCTTCCTTCCTTCCTTCCTTCCTTCCTTCCTTCCTTCCTTCCTTCCTTCCTTCCTTCCTTCCTTCCTTTCTTTCTTTCTTTCGAGGTGGAGAGGGGCAGAGAGAGAGGGAGAGAGACAGAATCTTAAGCAGGCTCCATGCCCAGAGAGAAGCCTGACACGGGGTTCGGATCTCACGACCCTGAGATCACGACCTGAGCCGAAATCAAGAGTTGGACGCTTAACCGCCTGAGCCACCCAGGCACCCCTCTCTTGTTATCTTTCTAACACAAAATGTGATCCTGTCAATCCCTGATCCAGAAGCCCACAGAAGCTCCCCCTGGGTTTCTAGGTCAACATTTGCCCCCCCTCCACCTCCCTGAGCTCCCCCAAACCTTACAACTCCACAGCACCTTTTGAGTCCCCCAACTACCAATGATGGCGGGTATCTTGTTTCAAGACTTCTAGAAGCTTCATCCAAGAGCTTTTTGCGCTTAAACCCCCCTCTCTGCACCCCTCCCCCACCTGGCTGCCTCCTACTCTTCCGTCAAAGTCCAGCTGGGTAACGTGATGTGGGAGACTCATCACCATGTCCACAGCCATGATGTCAGCATGGCAGAATGGTGGGCAAGTTCAATGTTCTTCTGGACCGTTCTCTGTGGTGTCTAGAACTCCTACAGTGAGCATGTTTCCCTTTTATAATGCGGGGGGGGGGGGCGGCTGAAGAATTATAATTTAAAAAAACAAAGACCCAATCCAAGGGTCACACCTCCTGGAATCCTCTGCCCCCCTCCCAGCTGGGTTGGGAGGCCTGCTCTGGGTTTCTGCGGGCTCTGTGACTTCCCTTTATCTTCCCACATTCCAGCTTCATCAGTGAGCTCTGCCCAGTGGCAGGGCCTGGCCCTCCCTGGCAGGACTTTGGGTGAGCACCCACTGCAAGGGAGTGCCCTGGTGGGGTCCGCCCCCTCGCTCCGTTTCTCCTACACCCATCCAGGGACAAGGACCTCCCTTGTCCCTCACTCTCCCTGGTTGGTCCTACCGCCATCTCCACCCCATCCCGACACCCTTCTTTGAGGGCAGAGGAGGGTATAAAGGGAGAAACTGAGTCTCCAGCTGTCGTAGGCCACACCCTCAAACGAGCTACAAAGTTGGAGAAACTTGCCTTTTCAAACCAGCTGAAGGAGAGGTGACCATACCAATGCCAGTTAATACCCACGAAGCGTCTACGTTTCTGGGACCAAACATTTGACATTCTGCACTGTCCCCGCGTGGCCACAGTGCACCCAGGGTCCAGAGTCTGGAGGCTTTAGAACAGAATGCAGACAGGCTGTGGAAATGGCCCCCAAGGCAAGCCACATCCCTAGGCATCTTTGTAATTCGGAGGTGTTGAAAGATGTGACAGCCGGTCTGATAGCAGTGTCCGAGCGCATCAGCACTAAAAGCCTCATAATACACACTCTCTGTTCAAAGGTTGCCTTCCAACGCCTGCTACACGCTTCTCCCTAATCAGCCACTTGGCCACGCGCCGCTGTGTTTGATGCGCGGGTCCTGAAGGACTCCCCCGTTTTTCGGTGGCATCCTGGGATTCATGCTCAGGCAACTGGCCAGAGCCCTGTGATAAAGTCAGCAGCCCCACATCTGTGGCTTCCCAGCAGCCCTTCAGATGGGTCTTAAAGAAAAAAAAAAAAGGCATGGCTCTGAGAGATGCCAGAATTAAATTGGAGGGCAAAACCCCATGCCTAAAATAAGGACCGTGGGAACTGCTTTCTTCTGTAGCTGGAGAATCAAAGTGCTTTCCTTTAAAATCGACCTAACGGGGGGATGGATACTTTTGATCAGCACGTCTGGACTCACACCCTTGGCTGTCGATGCTGATGCTGGGGGCCACAGAAGGGATTGAGTTCCAGGCAGAGTGAAGAGCTGGGGCCAAGGCCTGGGCCAGGTGGGTCAGAGGGGCCGCGAGGAGGCCGGGGCAGCTGGGGAGAGCGGGGAGGGAGGGCGTGCCTGATGCTGGGGGCGGGGGATGTCTTCGCTGCAGTGAAGGAGGGGCGCTGGCTGGCCCGTTGGGCACACGGCTGGTGCTGCGGCAGGACCAGTCTGTACAGGGCTCATGGGACCACTCGCTTCTTCTCTGGAAGCCACAGACTCTCCTTGAGCTGGACATCAGTGGCTGTCCCCCTTAAGCAGCAAGGTCAGTTCTGGTGAGGACCTTTGTCCCCAGATCCCATAGGCTGCCTGATGTGTCTGCCTATTAGATGACCCAAATCTAGAGAAATGGCCTCTGAATGTTTAGCTCCCTTTAAAGGGGCGCAGCTCTTTTGTTTGAGAGATGTTTTCTTTTTCCTGCTCTCCGATTTTAAATCGCGGCATAGGGCAGCGGTGAAGAGTGTGCGGTTAAGGACCCAAAGGGACCCCGCTTAAAATCCCGTCCCCGCCACGGACTAGCTGTACTGCTGGGCAAACCTCTTCCTTTCTCAGAGCCTCGGGTTTCTCCTCTGCAAAAGGGGAGTGTGCCCCCAGGGACAGTAGCGTTTTATCATCACGTGGCTTTTTTTTTTTTTTTAAGATTTTATTTATTTATTTGACAGAGAGAGACACAGCGAGAGAGGGAACACGAGCAGGGGGAGTGGGAGAGGGAGTGGGAGAGGGAGTGGGAGAGGGAGAAGCACGCTTCCGCTAGGAGCAGGGAGCCCGATGTGGGGCTCGATCCAGGGACTCCAGGATCATGACCTGAGCCGAAGGCAGTCGCTTAACCAACTGAGCCACCCGGCGCCCCAAAGGTGACCCAAAGTTAAGGAATGCGCGTTACAGCACGACCCTGTCTGAACCCAGCTGTCTGACTATACCTGAAACCAGGTCACAAAAAGCACCCTTATTACCCACAAAATGCTCCATGGTTCTATGTTTTTAAACTGCTTGTCCTCACCATGTAAAGTGATTTCAGTCTCCTTCCTGGGTCCCCTCTGCTGGGGCACCCCAGCAGGGTCAGCAAGATGGTTTGTGGTTTCCTTGGGAAGCAGCGGAGCCAGGCAGCTCTCTGGCGGGGTGGGGGCGCAGGGAGAGGAGCCCGGATTCTGGAGCTGTCAGGTGGATGCAGGGTGCTTTGTGTAGGGGGTGCGGGGGGGCAGATAGGGTGGGCATCCTTCCTACATCTGGGCAAGTTCTTTGATTGTGAATCCCTCCCCCCAGGGACTTGGCATGGGGTCCCTGGGCCAGGGTGGGAGTGGGGCCCGTCCAACCAGCTCTCAAGACTGAAGTTCAAGTGGCCACAGATTCAAAAGAAGAACTGGAAAAGGAAGGATCTGGCGCCAGTGGGCAGTAGACAAAATCTTTCCCAACAAGGGCAACAGATAAGCAGGAAGGGGGGGGCAGGAGGAAGCTGCTGGGGGGGGCAGGTTCTCCATGCCTGCGCACACTGGACACCTGGCAGGGGAGCCTGGTGCACCAGGCCCGGGGTCTGCAGCCCAGGGGGTCACCCACTCCCCTGTGGCCGGGCCAGGGCCCAAGGCGGTAGAGAGGCTGTCATGTGTGGAGGCCACCCCATGTCACGTGTGCCCTGCCCGGTGGGCCTGGTACTTTCTAGGCAGAAGGCTCAGGCTGGCATTTGCCTTTCTAGACTCAGCGAAGACTCAGGACTCCTCTGACTTCCTTGCCTCTTTCTTGTCGCTGGGGAAAGGCAGCCTGGCCGTGTGGCTGCCTCAGAACGTTCCCGGGACCATTTCGTCCCATGACCACCCGGTCAGGTTGGCATTGTTGCTCTCCTCTTTTTCAGGGGAGACACCAAGCTTCAGAGAAAGAAAGCCACCTGCCCAAGTTTGCACAGCTTTTGGGTGGCAGAACCGGGGTCCAAACCCAGGCCTGATGCCTCAAGAAACTAGGTTTTTCCCAGGCAGCCCCCCACACCCCATATTCCTGGCAGGGTCCCAGACTTCTTAGCAGTCCTTGGAGCTGCTGAGAAGTGAGGGATGGAGGACACGCCATCCCTCAAAACACTCTCCTGCAAAGCGGTGTCGCCCGTGCTGTCCAGTGGAACTCTCTGTGCTTGCGGCGGGCGGGGGCGGGGGGGCGGGCGGCAGGGGGCTCGAGGATGCCTTATGAGTAACCAAGCTCTGGGGCAGGGCTGGGCTGGGCTGGGGGCCCCGGGGAGCAGTGTCCTCTCAGGCACCGTCCTACAACTTGTTCCCAATCCCATCTCGGGCTGGCCCTGCTCCCCGCGCTCCTCCCTCCACGGACCTGACCCTCCAGGCAGGGGTGCCCCACTTCTGGCTCACACTTCTCCCATCCTCCCCCTGGAACTGCCCTTCACAGTTCTTCTCTTCTCCGACCTGCACTGGAAAGAGGGGTGTACTCGGGCAGGTGGGAGGCCCAGCAGTCCTCACTCTCATCCCCTCCTTGACCTACCCCATCTCTGCCCTCACAGCACATGGCCGCCTCCAGGCCCTTCTCCCTCTCAGGCAGGCAGCTCTGCGAATTGAATGAATCCATCTCCCTGCAGAAAACAAACCAGGCTCCTGGCGACACTTTCCACCCTGGGCCCGTCCTGCCCTAGGCCGCGCCGAGGACTCACCCGCCTCCTGGAGAATTATCCGAAGAGCAACTTTGTGTTGCTCCTGAGGCCCTTTAGGCCTTTGGTCTCGGGGACACGTCCCCCAGCACCTGGACGGAAAGCCAAGCCAGCCTGAGCTCTTCCGGCGCCTCTGCCCTATGGTCACTCACAGTCAAAACCAAGTCCTGCTTCTTCATATCGCCAACCAGAGTGACAGCCAAAAGGCTGAACTTGATGCATGCTGGAGGCGGAGTCTGGGACCTGTATGAGAATAAGGGGTGGAGGGCCCTCTTCCCTTCTTCCCCCCAGGCTCCCTGGTGGTCCTTCCCCATGCGTCAGCTGCGTGGAGAGGGACAGGGACAGAGCAGGAAGAGGGCAGAGGAGCCCTGCTGGTCAGGGGCTGTGGATAGCTGGCCCTGTGCCCCGGGCACTCGCAGGGTTTGTAGCGGACCCCCTCGGGCACTTCCGTGGGTCACTGGGGTGTGCCAACCGGCCTCCCATGGCTCTCCCTCCCTCCTCAGCCCCAGGAATCCGAGTCCCCCCTCCCCCCAGTCCTCCTCCCTGGGCTGTGTGCCCCTCTTGGCGGCCCTTGAGCAGAATCTAAGAGGATCCCCCGGCCGGCTCACTCTGCCCCGGCCCACCGTGTGCCACGGGAGACCTGCTGCCTTGGCCTGAACAAGGGACAAATGGTGATACAGCCACCACCAGGTGCAATGGACACCAGCCACTGCACCATCCCCGTGCACTCAGGGGGCACGCCACAAGCTTTGGGAGGGTCCCGCTGGAGCCCCTCTGGGTCTGGGGTGAGAAGCAGGTGCCCGAAGGGCAGGCCAGGCGCCCCTGCAGCCCTCTCCAAGCCTCTCTGCACCCCTGCTCTCTGTCATGCTGCCACCTGGCCTAAAACTGGGATAAGCTGTGACTTGTGCCAGGAATCTGACGGACCCCTGTCCTCGGCATCTGATGTCCCCTGTGCTGTGTGCCATGGTGAGTGCTCCCCGCCCTGTGCCAGGCCACGCTCGACTGTGTCCCTGACCCCGCGGCTCGGCCCGGGGGGCTGGTGTCACATCCTTGGCACCGACGAGCCTGGGCTCAAATCCTGCTCCACCACTTAGGAACTCTGTGGCTTCGGGCCTCTAAGACCCCCTCGGGTCTTGTCTGCACAGTGGGACTGCAGATGTCGTCTCGAAGGATTGTCGTGGCGTTCAGTTGACATGGGCCTGTGTCATGCCCAGCCAGAGTATGCTTTCTTTATCTTTTCTTGCCCTTCTGTCCTTGGGCTATTTCTAACCTGCTGTCCATGTGTGTTCCTGCTTTCCGTTCACTGATGAACGGACCTCCAGGTCACCAGCATGTCGCTCCCCGACACCCCTAGACAGGCTTAGTGGTTCCCTCCCACCAGCCCTCCCAGCCCTGGCTCCCTCTGCTTCCCTGTTGCCAGGCAGGGAGCCCCTCCAGGCCGGGGGTAGGACCTGTGACCTAACTGGTATTCCTTAAATGTTCGTGGGAGTAAACAAATGGTATCCGCAAGCAATTTGTGGACACAGGAATTACTATGAATCTCTCTGTAGCACTGAACCCTAATGGGGGGGTACTTAGCAGCCAGCTGGACCAGCCTGCACCCCAGAGGGGGCGTCTTGGAGGGACGGTCCAGGATGGGGGTGGGAGCTAGGCTGCGGTGGTCCAGGCTCTGGGGTGCCAACACCCCCAAAAAAGAAGGGGCGGTGGAGGCCATAGGATGCACCATCGGGCCAGAACCAGTCTCCTTCTCGGCAATGGCAGGCCTCCTTCTCCTTGCTTTTCACCTGCTGTCCCCAGACTGGCTGTCCTTCCCCCATCGACAGAGACTGCCTCCCTCCTCACTCGGACGGAGACTGTGGTTTCTCCCGAGGTCTGAGGCTCTCCTCTAGGGCAGACCCAAGCCGGGGCCATGCATGGTCATGATCCTAAACCTCTGACCTTAAAATAACGAATCCTGGAAGCATACGGAACGACAGTCATCTATTTTTAAAGATTTCCCCCAAATTGTAAAGATTGGCTTAATCACACTAACACATTCCATCCTTTTCTAGAAGGATACCTCAAATGCAGACAATTTCTTGAGACAAGTGGATGGATGGCTTCCTGCCAGGACAAACAGGAAGGACAAACAGCCTTATAGTATGGCCAGTGCGCCCAGCCTCCCCAGGCCTCTTAGACACACCAAGAAGAAGAGAAGCAGGAGGCCCCGGGCGGGGGGAGGAGAGCCCTCAGTGCCAGCCCCGGTGTGGTCACTTTCCTGGTGGTTTTGGTCAGGTTCCCACGTCCCAACCCCCAGCAGGGAGCACTGGCCGCCTGGAGTGCCAAACAGGAGAATGTGGCTCGAAGTCAGAGTGGGTCCTGAGCTGAGTCTGGAGGACTAGGTGGGAGTCCCAGGCAGGGGTGCCTGCAGGGGTGGATGCAGCGCACAGGAAGTGGCCCTTTGGGAGGGGGGAAGGACTGCAGTGTGGCCTTGCCGGGGAGGGCAAATCAAGTCCATCTCAGCCCTTGGCCCCTTGTCCTTACCCGGGATCACGCAATGACCCCTTCCTCCACCCACCGCACCCCTGCCCTGGCCGCCGTGTCCCAGGCAAGCTTCAGCCCTGAATCAGTGCTCCTTGTTTTTAGGACAGTATGAACATAGTGTTGTAGTTAAGCCACAACGACCATCCTGCAGTCGCGCCCAGAGACATCAAGGACCTGTGAAATCCTTCCCGCCCCACTCAGCAGAGGAGAGCCCTGGGTCCCAGCCCAGGGGCTCCTCCAGGTGTGAGCATCGTCATATTCATGCAGGACAACGAAGCCGGTCCGCTGGGACATCCAGCCCATTGCCTGGAAATGACACTGCTTTTCCTTCTTTGGAGGAGGGGCGATCTCTTTAGTTACTCAACAGGAAGCTCAAAATACCAGTGTGGCCGGAGCTTCAGGGGGCTGACTGGTTTAGAGGGCCACCTCTGTCCTGTCCCCAAGTCTTCCAGAGGCCCTGGCCTCACCTCCCCTGGGGACCCAGTGCAGGGCTCAGCGGAAGAGCCCAGAGACGAGTCCAGCCTGGCTTCACACCAGGCCCCGGGCAGGGGGCCCTCTATTTCCCCAATGAAATAAATCTGGCAGCTCCCTCGGAGTAACTCAAATGCGTGATCTTCTCCTGATTAACAGCCTGGCCGGCATGTTCTTGGCTGCTTGCTGCCGACCTCAATTTAGAACAGTTCGGCTGCTGGAGAAGGAAGGTGCTGGGGGACGAGGCATATTGAAGCTGAGGGGGCTTGTGTGCCTCCGGGAGTCTGCCGGAGGGTGGGAGGCCCAGCCGGGCAGGTGCTACTGTTTTCCTAGGAGCCTGTGATGAGGAGGGGTGTCCAGGTGTCCAGGAGGGAGGAGGCTCCCACAGGTACCTGCCTTTGTAACGGTCATCGAACGTCCTGGTCGTGGCCCCAACGGCTACCTCTGTGCTGTTGGAAAGCTGCTCTTGGGGCATTGCTCGTTACAGTCTACAACAACTTGACAAATTCTTCTCCGAGCTCCGATTCAGGGCAAGGCTTGTCTCTCCTGATGCCTGGCATGCCTCCTCCTTCAGGCTGGGGGGAGCCATGGCTCCTCTCTGTGTGTCCACTGCCGAGAAGTTCTTCTTCCTGCCAGGAAGCGTTTCTTTATCTTGTCTCCTGCCTCCTTCCTCTTTACTTCTCATCCTTCAGCAGCTTTGGGTCTTCCCAAACTGGGGCTTTTATCCAATGTGGCTTCTTGGCCTTTGAGCAGGAGAGTGGTTAGGACTGTGGGGTCTGGAGTCTGCCCGCCTTGGGCAGGGTTGTAGCTCTACTCTATCCCTGCTGAGAGAGCGAAAGCTAGCAGCTTGACCTGCCCGACCCTCGGGCTCTTCTCTCTGTGAAGTGGAGCTCTTACACACTTTGCCTTGGGTGTGTTGGGAGATGGAGAGTTCTCTGTGTAAAGCACTTGGCACAGTGCCCGCACACAGTGACTGCATGAAAGGTGTGAGTGTGAGCCAAGGTCCTCGGGAGGAGGTAGAAGGGACTGAAGAGACCCGGAGGGTAAGCTCCCACTCGTTCCTTTTTCTTCCCCTGCAGGAAAGCAGTCGGTGACCCACACTGGTGCCCCCATTTTGGTCTCTCTGGCCAACAAGGCCATTTCCTTCGACTGCCAAATCACCTACCCAGACAACCCCAGACTCAAGAACTTCACAGCCTTGTACTTTTTTGTGGACCTCCAGAACCAGCAGAGCCCCAGTGAGCAGATCAAGTGCCCACCCGACCTGGGCAACGAGAACCAGACGCACACTCTGAGATGCTTGGTCACCCCCCGGCTGCCCAATGCATCGGCCACTGGTACCTACTATTGCTCCGTGGTCTGGCCAAACATCCAGAGAATCAGCAAAGGCGTCTTCATCCTGGTCAGAGGTGAGGCTTCCTGCAGGACCCAGAGGTTTCACACAGCAGAATTTGGGGCACAGGATATAAGAGGGGAATAGGAGCACCTGGGTGGCACCTGGGTGGCTCAGTCGTTAAGCGTCTGCCTTCGGCTCAGGTCATGATCCCAGGGTCCTGGGGTCGAGCCCCGCATCGGTCTCCCTGCTCGGTGGGAAGCCTGCTTCTCCCTCCCCAGCTCCCCCTGCTTGTGTTCCCTCTCTCGCTCTCTCTCTCTGTCAAATAAATAAATAAATAAAATCTTTAAAAATGAATAAATAAAGCGGGGCATATCTGCCTCATCGATCAGATTTGGCAAAACACAAGTGTCCTCGGGGAGCCCCTGGCTGCACAGGTGTGCTGACATCTACCTTCATTTGGGAAGGGCAGAAGCCTGGGATGCAGATACGTCTCTGGTCACGTCTGGCAGGTGCCTGAGAGAAGTCTCTGGCACCTTGTGCGTGCGTGTGCGTGTGGGTTGGGGGGGTGCATGCACAGTTGGGCTCACGCACATGTGTGTCAGGGGCAGCACTTGGCTCATGCATGTGTTTCTGGGAAAGGTTCCTAGTTTCATCACATCCCCAAAGGAGTGATGACTCTAAAAAGTTATCATCGGCAAAGCCATGAGGCTCTGACCTGTCTCTGTGTTTCCCACCAGTAGGGGCTGGGATTTGGGGACGCTGTGGAGCTGGGCTGGCCCGGATGTGGCTAGGGGCCCGGGCTTCATGGCAATACCCTGCCCGTCAAGGGCTTTTATGGGGATGAATGAGATCCTGCGTGCAAGGGCTGGTGTCTGGTAATAGGAAATGTTTGATAAATAACAGACACGGATGTGCCTGGCACGTGGTTGGCACTTGGCAGTTTTTTGCCAGCCAGATGGATAGACGGAGGGAGGGAGGGAAGGAGGGATAAAAGGATGGATGGCTCAAGGGAAGGGGCCGGGCTGGGCCCTTCACCTTCCCCTGGTGCAGGCCAGCCACCTGCTAGGCCCAGGCCAAACCCATCCCCCCACCCGCATGACACCTGCCCACGTGACCACCTTTCCACATGCGGAAAACAGAAGGCCTGAGAGATGACGCGACTCGCCCGGGGTCCCACAGGCAGCTCTGAGTGGGGCCAATTCATTCCGAGGCAGGGACACTTAAAAAGCAAAAGATGTGTTCCTTGCCCTTAACAAGAATCAAGGCTGCCAACCTAGAAAGGGGCTTAGCCAAAAGCCAGTGTGGGAATGAGCACCTTGGCAGGGGTGGGGGTTTGGGGGACTCCTTCGGGGGGGTGTTATAAGTGGAGTCCTGGGTAAAGGAGAACGTAGGGATTGGGGGCCTGGGGGTTGGCGGGGTGGGGTGTGCCCCAGCCTTCATCAGGTGACTAACCCTTCTGCTTCCCTGCCCTCCTCCTAGACACGGGGTACCGACGGCCCCCGCAGGGCTCCCAGCAGCTCCTGCTCTTTTGCTTCACTGGCGTCCTGACTGTGCTGAGCATCTTGGTCACAGCCCTGCTGCTCTGGAGGAAGGTAGGGGATGCGCACGCCCAGCAGCACTGCCCCTCCAGCCCATTCACTGTGGCTTCGGGTGCCTCCCAAGGAGTGGAGGGGCCGTCTGCCTGCCCTGCACAGCGTCGCAGTCGGCCTCGGTGAGGGGGTCTTCCTCGTGGCCTCCCTGCACCAGGACCCCTCCCTCACCCACCCCTATAGGCTAGCTTGCCACCACCGGGTCCTGTGGATCTTGCACGAAACCAGGGCCCGTCAGCCTTTTCCAGGCCACGGGTCCTCCTGAGTATTTCGGTGCAAGGCTCAAGCCCCATTTCTAGCTCTTTGGATTAGGAGGCACCATCCTGGTTTTCTGGATCCCCAGCACCCCAGATGGGAGGACGAAGTGTTTCCTAAGAGCCACTGTCTACCAGGCACCCTGCCCCATGCTCTCCTCTGTGTCCCACTGTAACTCTGCGAGGGACGTTTCTTTCCATTTTACAACTCTGGAAAGCGAGGCCCAGAGAGGTGGTGACTTGCCCAGGGTCACATGGCAGAGTCAGGGCTGGAGTGCAGGTGGATGGGGCAGTTTGGTCCAGCTTGGCACCAGGCCAACTCCTGCTCGGGCTGCAATGGGACCAACACAGGGAGGGTTGTTTCCCCACTGGGCTCTTGTCACTCTCGTTGTCACCAGCCCTGTGGGTGGTGGTTCGATGCCTGCCCCCCCTGCCAGGCAGTAAGTGCCCTGAAGACAGAGGCCGAGGTGAGCTTGTTTCCGTGCTCTGTGCATGCCCAGGCATGGGGGGTGCTCAGTAGATGTTTGTTGGGCAGAAGAATGCATTACCCAGTGGGTGTCAGGTTCTGCCAGTTCGGGGGGGCAAAGATGGCTGTCAGGGCCCCAGGCTGCAATTTGGACCCCTGTCCTGGCTCCTTGAAAGCCTCAATCGGAACAGCCCGGGCCAGTGCTCCCCACCATCTAGGGACCAAGAGCTCCTCTGCTCTTTGGCAGCCATAGGGGCCGAGCCTGGGGAGCAGCTCAGTCAGCAAAGGCCCTGAGTGTGGGAAGAGGGCTCTGCACCACCATGGGGGTTCCTTGGGTCAAGAGAGGCTCAGCCCCCGCACCCAAAGGGCCGGTCCCTATCCACTCCCAGGGAAGGGCCCCCTGAGATGGGATTTCATGTGTTGACTCATTCAACCCATATTGAGCACCTACTGAATTCCAGGTCCTGTTAAGGCCCCAGGGCTATAGCAATGACTAAAATGGATCCCCAAGAAATCCCTGCCTTCGTCAAATTTGTATTCCAGCTGAGGGGAGACAGACCATAAACAAACATATAAATAAGTAGTAGCATAACGGATGTGATAAGGGTTGGGGGAAAATACAGCAAAGCGAAGAGAGTACTGAGTGTGGGAATGAGGGAGCTTGCAGGTTTTAATAGAGTCAGGGAGGGCCTCCCCACACCGCACCTGGAAGGAAGGGGGACGGGCAGACGTTAGGAAGGGTGTGTCCAGCAGGGGAACAGCAGGTGTGGGTGCTCTGAGGCAGGAACTGCAGGGAGACCCCAGGTGGGTGGTGTGGCCTGAGCTCAGGGAGCATTGACTGGATTTACTCTAAGTGAGCGGGGAGGCCCTGCAGGGCGTGCGGAGACATGGGACAGGATCAGATTGATCCCGATGGACCCTCCGGCACCTGTGAGAAGCAGGGGGAGACTCTGTGAGGGGCTACTGCATTAGTCCAGGCAGAGGTGACCGAGGCACAGCACTTCTGGGGAAGTGGTGAGCAAGGCAGGTTAGAGGCTGAAGGTGGAGCTGGTGAGATTTGCTGAGGAGGTGACACAGTCTGCTAGAGCCCCCTGCTTACAAGGGAGCGACTCAGCCTGGGCGCCTCCAGGTCAGGACCCACTGAGGTGAGTGTCTGGCAGACCCCTTGTGGGATGGAAGAATGGGAGAGGCAGCCCAAGGTCAGCGGGAGGAAGGACTTGCCTGAGCCACATGACTAGTACACGGCAGGCCTGGGACTTGGACCTGGGCCTCAGTTTCCCACCTTGCCTCAGGCTGCAGACATAATCACTCTTCCAGAAAAGGCTCCAAGGTGATAAAAGAAGGTGAAGATGGCCACTTGATTTGCCATAAAACTCTGGAGGCTGCCTTTCCTGCCATCTGTGAGCTGGAGCCTGGTGACAGCCTCAGCCACCCCTCTAGTTCCTCTTCTGTCCTGTGATCCGCCTTGGGACACCGCAGATGTGGGGTGTGACCCTGGAGTGACCGGTTCCTAATTTGGCTCATTCTGCTGAGAAACCACAGAGGGAGTCCACTCTGCTCCGCCCAAGGAGCAGGCACTGCTATGAGGTCCCGGGGGGACCTTGGCCCCCTGCCTCTGGCCTGGTCACGGGGACGACTGAGCAGTGAAGACAAGAAGATGATGGGAAACCCTCCACTGGGCCTCCCTTGAATCCCAGGTTTAGGACAGAGACCCACCCGCCAGTAGGCCCACTTTCCCTCCATCAACCAACATGTGCTGAGCACCTACTGTATGCCCAGCTTGGCTCTCATCCCCAATATATTTCTTCCCCCACCTCTGGTGCTCTTCCCGTGACGGTAGCAGGTAGGACGGCTCTTTTTTTTTTTTTTTTAAGATTTTATTGATTTATTTATTTGCGAGAGAGAGGGAGAGAGCACAAGCAGGGGGAGCCGCAGAGACAGAGGGAGAAACAGACTCCCCGCTGAGCAGGGAGCCCAACATGGGGCTCGATCCCAGGACCCTGAGATCATGACCCGAGCCAAAGGCAGACACCTAACCGACTGAGCCACCCAGGTGCCCCGGTAGGACGGCTCTTGACTTGTTTGTCACTCAGCGACTACTGAGCATCTAGTGGGACTTGGGTGTGGACACGGAGACTGTGCGTCAGGCAGAGGTGGTGAAGGACACTCGGGCTGTGGACCCCCACACCAGGCTTGTACGAGTGAAGGCGCAGGTGCCTCCCGTGGGTATGAAGCATAGCAGGTGAGGGGCAGAACCGGGTCAGGTCAAGACCTTGACCCTGAGCCTTCACTTCAGCAGCTGCTCTGCAAAAACAGGATTGTAATGGCTGGATCTCGGGGTCCCGCAAGGTCAGGGAGGCACCCGGCGCAGAGTAGGTGCTCAGTAAAGTCTGGGGAGGAGGAGAGGAGGGGATAACACTCAGCCCGGCCTGACTTCCGAGCCTGGCCCCTCCCCCTGCTGCACAGCTTCAACGGCTCCTAGCCTCTCTCCTTCCAGGAATAGCTCCTGAGTCTCTAGTGCATGCCAGGCGCCGGGCTAAGTTCCAGACACAGTGGAAAGCAAGACAGATGCAGCCCCTGCCCTCTCATCAAGCTACAGCCCTCTCTGAGCCTTGCTCTCCTCCTCCAGAAATGGGGCTAAGGATGGATTTCACCCCTCACCTGGAAAGCGGGGGGAAGAGACAGCATTTGGGAGGCACCAGCTGGATGCCTGACCCACAGTGGGAGTGCAGTGCATAGACGCTTCCTGTCTTCCCTCCCTGCACGTGGAGGAGGGAGGGCTGGGGCAGGAGCCTGGCCTTGAAGGAGAGAGAACTCAGAAGGCCAGAGGCCAGAGAAGTCCCCAGAGCTCCCTGGAACTGGATCCAAATTTGGGATGCGGACCCTGTGGATGCCGCTCCAGAGTTGGGCGGGCCCCTGTGGCCCTTCCCTCGCAGGCCAGCTTGGTGTGAACTGAGTGCAGGAACAGAGCACGCAGGGGGGCCCCCAGCCAGCGACCAGGCCATGGGGGCCAAGACGAGAAGACCAGGGAGGAGGAGGCACGGAGGACCCTAGGAGCCCAGGCAGCTGCGGATAAATGAATGGAAGCCGGGAGCTACTGGCCCAGAAAAGGCAGACGATTCCTGCCATGAGAGCAGGCCAGAGGGCTCCCCACCTGCCCCCCCAGCTTGGGGATGGATCAAAGTTGGCTTCCCAGAGCAGGCAGCCTCTGACTTTGATGGCTGGTCCATCCTCATCCCCTAAGGGTACCTTCCTCCCCTGCACACTTCTTCCCTTGTTTCCTGGACCCCTGGGCAGCCCTGTGCTGATCACCTGCATCTTCGCGGCCTCTGCTCATTGCAATCTCAGGCCCCTTCCTCAGAGCACTCCCCACTCTGTACACTCCCCGGTGATTGCTCTGCTCCTGGGGTGATGGTCCTCACCCCTGACGCTGCCCGGGCCCCTCCCTGAGCCCCAGACCACGTCCACCATGTGAGGCCCACGGGCATTGGCACTCACTGTCCCTGGCACCACTCCATAGCATCCAAGTCTGCCCTGCCTAGGCAGATGGTGCCATGTCCCCAGATGCTCAGGCCAAAAGCCTTAGAGCTGTGCTTGGCTCCTCCGTCTTCCCCCACAGCAAGCCCTGCACACAGCCTGTCTAGGATCCAGCCCCTTCTACCCTGCCTCATCCCCCAGGCCAGGGCTTCCCTCACTCCTCACCCAAATACAGGTCTCCCTGCTCCCACTCGTGTCCCCTCCAGCCCTGCTCCCTGCATCTGTGCTTGTTTGTCACTGTTTCCCCCACCATAACTTAAGCCCCAGAGGGCAGGGGCTTAGTCTCCCCCCTTGCTGGGGGGAGCCTGACGCATGCTAAATGGTTGCGGGAGGCATGGCTTAGTTAAGTGAGCGCTGAGACTTGGAAGATGAGTCCCAGGTGGCCAGGTTGTGAGGTGGGCAAGGTGATAGTATTGGTCCCATTGTACAGAGGGGGAAATTGAGGCTCTACAGTTTTCCTGAGCTGCTGGTGGCCACACTGATCGGTTTATTCATTTGAAAATCACAATCGGAAGGGCAAATGTTGATGGCAGGGAACAAGGCACCCAGGGAGGGCAAGGCTGGCTCCAAGGGGTGGAGCATCCTCACCCCTGCAACAAAATGCACCCGTCTGATTTTTCAAGGGGGGCAGCCCCTGTGGGCCACAGCCCAGGCCTCATCTCCCTGCCTTCTGTGGCAGTGCGCTCGCCAGCCTCCCGGCTCATCTGCTCTCACCTTTTACTCCCATCGGCCTCTTTCTATCTGACAGTCCATCCTTTAGCATGTCCCTGACGTGTGATATTCCTGCCCCCACGCGATCCCGTGCCTTGTCTCCGTGGCCTGCGACACTTTCTCAGACTCTTCTCCTATCTTCGGGAGACAGGGCGGGCCCTCAGAAGTCTGCCCCAGCCCCCTGGCAGTCATGGCGCTCCTTCCCACAACCCCACAGTGGCACTTACCTCCCTGCAGCCCCACCAGTGTCAGAAGAAGGACCACGAGGCTGGGCCTGGCTTGCTCAACACAGGGTCCAGAAGAGCCCCTGCCCACGAGCTCACACCCACCAGCCCTGACAGTGTCCAGGCCGACAGGCTCAGCAAAGGGAGAGGCACCAGCCCCCCAGCTGTCTTGAGGTGAGCCGTGGCCTCTGACTGTGACAGACGCCTCAGGAAGCAGGTGGTGAGGGGGAGGGACACTAGATTTGGAACAGGACACCTGGGTTCCACCCAAAGGCAGTCATCCGACTAGCTGGACAGGCCTCAGTTCACCCCTCTGTGAAGTCTACCTCCTCAGGCTATAAAGAGAATTAAATGACGCTAAGAGCGAGTCTCAGGGGGTTTTTGTAAACTGTGAAGCGCCATACGGAGGCCAGCACTTATCTAACTGTCCATGAGACCCACACGTTCGTACAAAACAGAGGGGCGAAAACTCCAGATACGGTCAGGTCAGCATCTTGGTGAATCACACAGACCTGGGTTCAAATCCTACCTCTGCCACGGCTGGTTCTGTGGCCTCAGGCAAGTCTCCTGCGCTTTCTGAGCCTCCTGGTCCCCAAGTGTGGAACAGAGGCCACATGAAGACTCGCCTCGCAGGCTTGTCGAGAAGCACATGAGATAGGGCAGGCAGTGCGTTCGGAGCGAGCCCCGGCTGGCATCCGGGGAGGCCCCCTCTCCCGAGCCCCGATCGGGCTGCGACCGGGGTGGTTCTGGCTTCTGCCTGTGAGCTAATCCTGAGTACACGGGCTGGGGACGGGCAGGCAGCCAGGATTTTGAATTAGCTCCTGCCCCGAGACGAGGCTGTCGTTGCCGCACGGTTGGTAGTGTGGTGCCTGCACAAGGTGGGGGGGGGGACCGGGAGGCCTCCCTCGGCCTCGGAAGGAGCTGCCCGCCGCCCGGAGCCCGGTGCCTCCCCAGGGGCCCAGCGCCCCCGCCTCCACGGCCACCAGCAGAGCTTTGTGACGCCGGCCCCTCCTGGCCACTCCCGCGCGAGCCGCTCAGATGCTTTCCACCGGCCACGCTGTTAGCTCGGCCCCAGACCCGGGAAGCTTCCCCCTCTCTCTGGCCACGTCGACTGTCTTTAAGTTCCTCGAGACCTTTAGGCCTTGGTACTCTGGTCCCTCTGCCTCCCCTCCCTCTCTTGCCAAAGGTGTTCCTCAGCCTTTAGGTTTCAAACACTCCTTTCTGGGGCACCTGGGTGGTTCAGTCGTTAAGCGTCTGCCTTCGGCTCAGGTCATGATCCCAGGGTCCTGGGATCGAGCCCCGCATCCGGCTCCCTGCTCAGCGGGGGTCTTCTCCTCCCTCTCCCCACTGTTCGTGTTCCCTCTCTCTCTCTCAAATAAATAAATAAAATCTTAGAAAAAATAAACACCCCTTTCTGCCAGGTGAGGCATCTGTCCCCCAGAGTGTGCCAGGGGCTCTGTCCTGTCAGTCAGTGCGTGAACCGTGCTTTAGTCAAACTGAAAGTTCGCCATCCGTGTCCCCACTAGGTCCTCAGTTCCAGGAAGGCAGGGCCGGCGTCCACCTCTTCACACCACCCGGCTAACCAGAGGTGGCCGACAAGGGTGTGTTAGTCAGCCAAGGGCCACCATGTGCCACCTGAGGGCCATGCACTTATCCCCTCGTCACCTCCCTGAATCCTTGCTACAGTCTCGTGGAGGAGGGTTCCTTGCTGAAGAAATTGAGGCCCAGAGAGGGGCAGGGGCAGAGGCGGACCAGACATCTGGCCTGGCTGGCACTTGCTCAGGACCACCCCCAGCAGTCAGCTCCGTAGCCGGGGACCCTGGCACCCTGGCACCTGGCCCTGTGTCCCTGAGCCAGGCACTGCGTCCGTGGGCGAGGCCTCGTGGCGGTCTCTACCATTTCCGGTCTGTGCGGGCAGATGAGTGGCGTGATGTGGGTCTCGGAGGCATTTGCCACATTTCCTTGGGGAGGGTGGGGAGGAGGTGCTGAGGGGCCTCCTGGCAATCTGCCATTCTCTGCCCTGGTGGGGTCTGTGGGGTGGGAGCCGCCCATCCCCGGCCCTGACAGACTCCTTTCCTCACAGAAAAGGATGCAGGCTCCTCAGAAGCACCCCGCACAGAGGGGCTCGGACCTGAGCGCCCACAGCCAGCAGCAGCCTCCGGACGAATCCGTCTACATGGTGAGTCTCGGGGCCTGCGCTCCCTCTGCCTGTCTCAGGTCTGGTGCAGGGCCCGGTTCCCTGGCTGGGTCACGTACCAGCCGTGTTCCTTGTCTGTAAACTGGGGACAAGAATTTCCACGTGGTGGAATTTCTGTGAAGACGAACATGTGTGTGGCCCCTGGCCCCCGGCCGGCATGTAGTTGTGAGGTGCCCCCGGGGCCCCCCCCGTCCCCAGCTCACCCCTCCACTTCTGGAACAAGGGGCAGCGAGGGATGAAGAAAGTTCCTTCATCCGACCGAATGATGTTGACCAGCTCACCAACCCCTTCCTGTTTTGATTACACAAGAATCACAGAACAAGAATCAACAACAAGAATCACAGAAAGAGGAAAAGGTCAGGCACCATCAGAAGCCCTAACGAACTCACTGTTTCTCAATTCTTCACACCCCCCTCCCCCCACACGCAGACCTTGTTTTCTATCCTTAAACTCAAGCAGAGACATGGCCCGGCCCGGGATGTCGTGTCATAAGCATTTCCTGCCGCTGCACCTGTCTCCCCGTTTACCTGGGGGAGGCTCAGCCTGGTGTGCTGGGTGTGAGCCCGCCCACCAGCCAGCATGCGGCCCCTCTGCCCAGCGGCTTGGAGGGTGATGAACATTCTTTTTTCAGTTCTGTGTGTTTTAGTTCCGCAAGGAGCATATGCTCATTGTAGAGAAAGTGAAGAATAAATGCCACCCGGTGTCAGCTGGGGTCTTAACTCTTCGAGCTCTAGAGCCACCAGGTTAGGATCTTGGCTCCACGCCTGGCAGGTGCGAAGCCTTGCCGGGGACCCACGGGGTCCCCCGGGGGCGTGTTCGAGGGCTGCCCCTGCACGAGGGTTCTGCCTGTCCGTGCTGTCACCGTTCCTGTCCCCACCACCGAGACACACACGAAACTCGAGTCCACACCGAGGGCATTCAGAATATGACCCTGTTTACTGAGGATAGGGACCGATGGGGATGAGGCAAAGGGGATGTCGCCACAGCCTTCCCCTCCGCCCTGGGGATTTCCACCAGCCACTGCTTCCCACGTGGCCTCAGATTTCCCCATATTCTCTCTTCTCTCCCAGAAACTCATGGTATTTTCCCTGTGAGGAATTCTGGTGTCAGCTGTTGAATAAAAACAGTTCTCTCTCTCCACACACACACACATGCACACACGTGAGATCTCTCCCTCTCCCTCTCTCTCTCTATATATACACCTACACACACACATATATATAATATATATGATATAGATAGATATATCTATAGATCTATATACTATATATACACATATACATATGCATATATATAAAGAAAATAACCATCATTCTAAGCCTATCTTCCAGGATAAATACTAGTAACATTGACTTCTATACCTTCCAGTCTTTTTTCTGTAAATACACACAAAAAGACCCCTACACGCACTCACGTGCACTTTTTTTTTTTTTGGAGTAGTACAGCTATTTTTGTTCATGTTACAGTATCTCACGAACATCTTTCTACACGAATAAATATCCTTCTACGAGAGCACTTTTAATGGAAGAGACTCACTCCTTCCTGCATGGGACGTCTTCCCCGCCTGTGTTTAGACTTCTCTGAGGCTCAGGCAGACTTCTCTGGAGTGTGGGGAAGAGGCTCAACTGCCCTGCAGAGTTGCAGGGTGGCTTTAAGAGATTTCAGAACAGAAAAGAGGAGTGAAGGGAAGCAGATAAGAATGGCATTAACGACAGGGATAATGACGTCAGGAGCCTCTGTCGAGTGCCTATGATGTAGGCACTGCAGTAGGAGTCTACACCTGTTACCTCACTGATCCTCGTATTAGGGATTGAGGCTACGGGTGATGTCCCCAGTTCACTTTTATTTTCTGATTGTCTATTGCTGGTATGTAGACATATGATTGGTTTTCGTATATTGACTTTATATCCAGTGACTTTGTTGAATTCATTCATTAATCCTAATAGGTCTCTGCAAATCCCTTTGGATTTTCTATGAATTCAGTCTATTCATGTCACACGCATGAATAATGGAAGTCTCATTTCTTCTTTTCCTGTCCTCATACTTTTATTTCTTTTTTCTTCCTTTCTCTCACTGCCTCAGACCTCCAGTGGGATGGTGAGTAGGAAGGGAGACAGTGGGCATCCTTGTCTTGTTCCCAGCCTCCGGAAAAGGATTTTTGTACATTCCTCCTCTACTTTCTTTGGATGGATACTTAGATCATTGATTTTCAATCTGTCTTCTTTTCGAATCTATGCATTAAAGGCTGTGAACTTCCATTTAAGTACAGCTTTAGCTGCATCCCACAAGTTTTGATATATCGTCTTTTCACTATCTTTCAGTTTAAACTTTCTGTTGAGAATTCCTCCTTGCCCCATAGGTTGTTTAAAAGTATTTTGCTTCATTTTCAAATGTTTAATTACTTTTTAGTCGTTGTTCTTTCTTATTTCTTGCTAATTCCACTGTGATCAGAAAATATTTCAGTATGATTTTAATCCTTTGAAGTCTTGAAACTTGCTTTGTGGCCCAGCTTGTATTCTGTGTGCACTTGCAAAGAATCTGCATTGTGCATGGCTGACTAAGTGTTCTATGTATGTCCATTAGGTCAAGTTTTGTTTTCTTTAAGACTTTATTTATTTGAGAGAGAGAGAGCACGAGCAGGGGAGAGAGGTCAGAGGGAGAGGGAGAAGCAGACTATGCTGAGCAGGGAGCTGATGCAGGGCTTGATCCCAGGACCCTGAGATCATGACCTGAGCCAAAGGCAGACACTTAACCCGCTGAGCCACCCAGGCACCCACCAATTAGGTCAAGTTTGTTCATCATGTTGTTTAAAATATTTCATTACCTTATTATGATTTTTTTTTGTCCATCAGATGTTAAGAGAAGTGAGTTAAATCTGTCCGAATGATTGTAGATTTGTTTATTTCTCCTTTTAATTATATCAAATTTTATTCTTTATTCATGTGGGAAAATGCTCATGACATATTGTGACATGAAAAAAAAGCTGTGCCAATCCAATTTGTTTTTTAAAAGTGATCTATTAAAGGGCATGGATTTGGAGTGGGTCAGACAGACTGGGGTTCAAAGCCTAGTTCTTTTGCTCATAGGTTCTGTTACTTAAACTTCCTGAGTCTTTGTTCCATAATCTGTAAAATAGGGCTTAACAATAGGATATTGCATTTACAACTTGCAAACATGCTACAGTTTCTTCTGTCCTGTATTTCTTGAGCCCACATCCCTCTCTGGCGACCTGCCCTTTCTCCACGACTCATAACAGAAATGTCACAACAGTCTTCAGTATTTCTCTCTCCTTTCTGACCCACTCAGTCAGGCTTTCTGCCCATGTATTCATCAAAATCTTCTTTCTCAAGGTCACCATCGACCTCCACATTGTTAAATCCAACGGTCAGTTCCTGGCCCTCGTCTTCTTTGATGAATCAGCAGCATCTGACACTATCAAGCTCTCTCTCCTCCTTGACACACTTTCTTTACTTGCTCCCGGAACATTCCACACCCTCCTGATGCCCCCGCCCCCGATTCACCACTAGGCCTCCTTAGCTTCCTTCCACTGGTTCTTTCTTAGGAACCAGTGGAACCTGACCTCTAAACATCGGAGTCCAGTCCTGGGACCCTTCCTTTTTGATCTTCATTCCCTCCCTGGAGAATCTCATTCTACCTCAATGCTTGAGAACATCTACATTCTGACAACTCCCACATTTTTGTCTCTAGCCAGACACATCCTCTGAACACCAGAGTCATTCCATTCGAGTCACCGCCTTCTCTCTCAGACCAGGCTCCAATTCTTTACCCACCCAGGGGCCTCTACTCATAGTCCTCATTGCAGGGACTGACTGCTCCATCCTTCTAGTTGCTCAGGCTGAGTGCTTGAAGTTGTCATTTCCTTCCCTTTATCCCTAACTGTCAGCACATCTTGTTTCAAAGCATATCCTTCCCCACCCCTTCACACCCCTCCGGTGCTAATGCTGGTGGGAGCCACCACCATTTCCTGCCTGGTGTCCTCTAACTGGTTTCTGATCAGCTGGCCTATTTTTTTTTTAAGATTTATTTATTTATTTGAGAGGGAGAGTGCAGGGAGGGGCAGAGGGAGAGAGAGAGGCAACTTTAGCAGACTCTGTGCTGAACATGGAGCCCAATAAGGGGTTCAATTTCACAACCCTGAGATCAGGGTTGTGAGCCAAAACCAAGAGTCGGATGCTCAACCGACTGAGCCACCCAGGCGTCCCCCAGCCGGCTTATTATTATTCTTGCCCTTGGGCAGCAGCCAGAGTGACTTTGCTCAAGCACAGATTCCATTCACTCAGAGCCCTTGCTGAGTCCTGGTCCTCCGAGAAGCAGCCACCAAGCTGGGGTGAGCCCGAAATTGTCTTTTTAGGGAAAGCACTTAGGAGGGAAAATGGGGAAGGCTGGGTGAGCCGTCAGACCAAAGCAGAGCTGGTCCTGAGTGAGGGAAGTGGGAAGGACGGCAGCGAGGAAGCCTCGATGCCACGCAGTCTAGGGAAGGCTCAGCAAGGCCCAGGAGTGCCCACGGCAGAGGAGTCTCTGTCTCCTGGGGTGGGAGGCTGTGCTGGCATCCCCGCTGTGCACAGGGCCTCTGGCCTCCATGCACCCATGAGGATGGGTTCCAGAGCCCAGCAGCTGGGACCCCTGGTCAGTCCTGGTCCCTGGAGCTGGAGCTCCGTGGGGCACATTCTCACAGCTGCTGCAGGCCTCTGAAGGTCCCCGCCTCACCAGAGTCAACATCAGAGCCCCAACAGAACCTCTCGAGCTCCCCACACCCTAGCCCCATCTCCCCCTGTCATTTGCTGGCTTCCTTGCTGTTCCCCAAGCAGCAGGCATGCCGTCGCCATCGCCGTCGCCGTGGGGCCTTGGTGTTGGCCGCGCCCTCTGCCGTTTGCAGCCGTCCACGGGCCGCTCCCTCACGCCTCACGCTCTGCTCCCACAGCACCTCACAAGGAGGTCTTTCCTGAGCTCCCCTCTAAAATTGCAAGCTTCGCACCCCCTCCATGGCCCCAACCTCCCAGTCTTCCTTCTCGTGTCCCTCCATAGCCCTTATGGCCACCTCTTACTTTCGTGATTGTGCTTTGTCTCACACGGTAGGTGCTCAGCAGTCAAGGGCCGCACGGACATGTGGAGGGCCCTTGTTACCTTCCAGATGCCTGGGTTTCCGTGGGGCTCCGTGCTGGGCTCAGGGTGGGCACCCCGGGGCACCCCACGGCACACGTGGGGCACAGCTTTGTGGGGTCACTCTCCCTCAGCGGCACTTGGATGCCTCCCCTCAACTCTGCTCCAGCCTTGGCTGTCCTGCTGCCCTCATTCCTGCTCACTGCGGCAGGGGGTCCTCACTGACACACCACCAGTGCGGTCGCTTCCCACTGAGGAGCCTCCAGGGGCTCCCTGCTGCCGGCTCTCCAGGGGACGAGCAGCCTTCATTGGATGGCTACCCCAGCCCTGCCTCCCAGACTCCGGTGCCCACCACGGGTGGCTCCCTTCAGACATGCCAGGACCCTACCCTACTTCTTCTCTGCTGAGTGCCGCTCCTTTCCGAACAGCACCCCCAAATTGCACCCCTCCGCCCCCGGGGTGCCTTGTACAAGTCTCTGTGTGTGGGTGCCCACGAGAGTGAGCTCTTGTGTTTCCTTGGTCACGGCAGGGGGGTGGGTCTTACAGGGGGACCAATGTCTAGAACCCTCAGATTAGGTCTTGGCCCATAGCAGCTGACTGCAGCTTTGGCTTCAGCTGGGCTAGACAGAGGCTTCGCCACTGACTTCACACCTCTGCCAGGGCTGACAGCCATTTGGGTCAGTGCTGTTCCCCACGGAGCGGCAGGAGGCAAAGGACTTGGAGGTCCTGGGTCCCAGACAAAGAGCCCTAACCCAGCCCAGAGCATAGCCCAACCCAGCCCAGCCCAGCTGCACCCAGCCCAGCCCAGCTCCGCCCAGCCCAGAGCATAGCCCAACCCAGAGCATAGCCCAGCACAGCCCAGCCCAGCACAGCCCAGCCCAGCACAGCCCAGCCCAGCCCAGCCCAGACCACAGCCCAGCCCAGCCCAGCCCAGCACAGCCTAGCCCAGCCCAGCCCAGAGCATAGCTCAGCCCAGCCCAGCCCAGCCCAGACCATAGCCCAGCCCAGCACAGCCCAGCACAGCCCAGCACAGCCCAGCACAGCCCATTCAGAGGCCAGGGCAGTCTTCTCCCAACAAGCACACCCTGAGGGAGGCAGTTCCCATCACCACCAAGGAAGGCCAGGAAGGTCCGGTGCAGAGCCTCAGAGGGTGTCCCGTTGACAAGGCCGCCAGGCATGTCACAGCCCAGTGATGCGGGTCACCCCCTGAATGCAAATGCAGCCCAGCAGGTCAGGCCCTGTCAAAGGCTTCACTCCGCAGCTGCTAATGGGCCGCAGCCTCTGCAGCCTCCCCTGCCCTTAGCCCCACAGCTGCTCCCGCCCTCGGCATGGCCAGCCACCAGCATGGGTCAGAGGCCTGTGGGGTCCCAGGGCCCGGTGCTCCTCACTAGCTCAGAGATCCCCTAGCCACTGCCCAGCCCCATGGGAGCATGCAGAGCTGGCGCAGGAGGCCCGAGTCTCAATCCTGGCTCCACCACCACGAGGCTGTGTGACCTGAGACATCTCCCAGCCTCTCTGGGCTAATGTGCGACAGGCAGCCCATGTGAGCCGGACATGAGGGAGAAGGGGGACCCCAGATCTGCTTCCCTGCCGAGGTGTCAGAGAAGGCCCTTTCTTCCCTTCACTCTGTGATCAGACGTGTCCAGTTTGGAGGGGCTGCCTTATACAGGTCTCCAGGTCCAGGTGGGCAGGGGGTGGGGGTGCAGGGCTGCTGAGCAACGGGATGTCTATTCTGCGTGCCCGGCTTGCTGGCACGCCGGGCAGGTGTGAAGACCCGATAGGCCAGAGCAGGCCCTGGACGTAGTCTTCTACTGAAGATGGGGCTTCTCCTTAGGGCAGTCCTGCTCCCTTCCCCACCCGGAGGGAGGTCAGAAGCCCCTCTCCCAAGACCCACCCTCTTTCTGACTCAGGGCCCCTTGAACTGATCCCCAGGGCTGCCGAGCTGTCTCTGTGTGTGATGCCCTTGAAGTGAGGGTCTCCCAAGCGCCAATGGTTTATTACACGGGTTTTCATGCACCGCTACCTCTCAGCGCCTCCCTCCTCCCCTCCCCACCCCCTCCCCTTGCCTCAGAGCACCACCTGTCTCTCCAGCCTGCTTCGGCAACCCCTGCTTGCCTGTTGCCAGGGAAACCACCTCCTTGGCAACCAGCCGGCATCCATATGACAAGTACACGCGGGAAGGGAAGGTTCCTGCCTCTTGCTTAGGCTGTTGGTGGCTCTGCTCTGACAACTCCAAAGAACGGCGTTTGCTCCTCGCACGGGACCCGGGTGCCCGACAGAGTCTGAAGGAGGGTCCAGGCTGTGACCGCAGAGAGGGGAGGGAAGCATCAGGCTCCCCCTTGACGATCATTCAACTGATGATCATTCAGCAGTTATTAAACGCCTACTATTTACCAAGCCCTGAGCTGGGCCCTTCACATACAATATCTCATTTAATCATGCTTCGAAACTGCAAGAGAAATATGATTATTCCCATCTCGCAGATGGGGAGATGGAGAGAGGTTCAGGGGCCGCCCTGGGCTGGCAGGTGTCAGAGCTGAGAGCTGAGCTTAGTCTTGTCTGATTTCAAAGCCTGGTTCTTTCTACCCTCCTGAGGCCTCTGATCAGGCTGCTCATAGCTGGGCCAAGAGTGAGCGTGGCCCCAAGACACGCAATCCGGTGGGCAAGGAGCTCATAGTTTGTATGGGGCCATTGTCTGAATGTGCCAAGCAAACTGTCATTTTGGTGGCCCAGAGGCAAACCAGGTACAGCTTGATGGGAGAGGTGTGTGACCCCAGTGGGTGCCTAAGTCATCTGCGGGCACAGGCCGGGGTGGGGCTGTCGAAGGAGTCCTAGAGGGGAGGATGGGTGGCCTAAGGACAATGGGACCGTGGGAGTGGGCCTGGGCTCTTCCTCTTGCTGCCAGGTAGAAGGATGGAGAGGGCCCACCCAGGCTGAGCACAGGACTCTAGTAGAGCCTCGAGATGGTATGAGGCAGGCGACAGGGGGCGCAGAGGGGAGTCGCCTTGAACGAGCAGGGACAGGGCAAGGTGGCTCTGCGAGAGAGGAGGGCAGGTGCCAAGGTGTGGTGTGGTGCTGCGTGACGTGGCGGGGCGACGTGGCGGGGCGACGTGGCCGTCCCCTCACAGGCTGCGGCCCAGAGGGCTCCGACTGTTCCCTGGGCTCTCGCAGGCAGGGGTGATGAACAGGGAGGCCTGGCTGCTGGGACCCTGTCCCTGCCCCTCGGTCCACCTTCCTCTGACCCTCGCCCTCTCCCACAGGCCCTACAGCACAGAGACACTGAAATCTACTCCTGCATCCAGAACGAGGCCAGCAGCCTGCCAACCACCCAGAGCAGCCTGCCAACCACCCAGAGCCTCCTCTCCCAGGTATGCGGGGCGGGGGGGGGGGGGGGGGGGGGGGGGGGGCGGGCGGCGGCCAGCATGCCTGGCTCCTCCTCTGACTCCATCCGCCCCTTCTCCTCGTCTGTAAAATGGGGGTAAATAGGACCACAGGAGTGAGCCATCTGCGGCTGAGTCCGAGCCCTCTCCCCTAGACAGGCGGCCCAGCGGTTAGGAGGACTGGAGAGTCTGAAACCCTGCTCTGTCCCTTCCTAGCTGTGCAACCCCAGCCAGGGGGCTCCCCTCTGAGCCTGAGTTCCCTCTGTAACTGCACTCCGCTCAGAGATTTGCCAGGAAGGTTAAATGTCCTGGGACCAGTAGGCGCTTCTGCAGGGTGAGCAGTGTCTACACCGGCCAACCAGGCAGGGGGTGTTGTGAGGCTTCTAGCTGTCCCCAGGCTGACACTGGCTAGAGGTGGAAGCTAGAGTCTGGGCTGGCCCGGTCCGGCCTCTGTTCTCATCAAGATGGGGGCCAAGGCATATCACCTGATTGTGATTCCCTCTTGAACCTCAGTTTGCTCATCTGTTAAGGGGATGAGTGACACTTTCCTGCAAAACCAGCTGCCCTGAATTCAAATGAGTTCCGGCTTAAGTAATGTCTGCACCAGAGCTTTGGGCACCATAAAGTGCAAGGGGTTAGCAAGCTGGTACAGGAGCCCACGGCTGGTGGGTGGGTCCACGGACACCTTGGAAGAGGCGTCAGGAAGTGAGGGGGCTGGTACTTGGCCTTCCCCAGCCCAGGGGACCCAGGATGACATTGTGGACTCTCCTCTTCTCAAAGCCCTTTCTATACTCAGCCCTGAACTTGGCCCTGACTGGAAACAGGGCTTCCCCATGCTGAGACCCCCAAGGATGTCTGGGCCGTCCTAGGCAGTGTCCGCCCTGTGCCAAGTCCTGTGGGGCTGGCCAGGATGGCTGGATGTGGCCCTGCCCTCCGGGAGCCTTGGGTCTGCAAGAACAGGCGCTGACCCAACAAACAGAGGCATTTGCAGCCCCCTGTGAGGGCTGTGCTGCAGAGAGGCACCCGACTAGGGCTAGGGGAGGGGGCTCCCAGGGACACTGAGCCAAACTCTGCAGGGTGAGTAGGAGGTAGTTGGGGAGCAGGTGGGGGTGGGGGAGCCCCCCAGACAGAGGGAAGAGCTTGTGGGGAGGCCCAAGGCGCTGGGGGGCAGGGAGCAAGGTGGGCGGAATAGAGAGAGAAGAGGTTGGCGGGGTGGCCTTGGGGACAAGGACAGGCCTCCCTGTCAAAGCCGTGCAGGGAGCTGTCTGTTGGCCTCTGACTAAAACTAAATTAGTGCAACTTTGTTCTCTTCCTATTGTTTTTCTCTTTCTTCCTTCCTTCTTTCTTTTCTTTCTTTTCCCAGGAGAAATTGCACGGATTTACAGATGACAGCAAATTTAACATGGTCTATGAAAACCTCTAGGACGAGCTCCACTGGCCCATAGATCCAAGGCCCCACGGCAGCCCCTCCCTCCACAGGACTGGCCCCACACCAGGAGCGAGGCCCCCGGGGTGCCCCATCACCTTGCCCCCACATTCAAGGTGTTCCCGGCCTTGGGTCTGCCCCTTACCCCCCATTCTGTGCCCTAGCCACACCCACTGAGCATCTTGCATCTGGCTTTTGCCCAGGCTCTTCCCTCAGCCTGCCAGCCCATCCTCCAGTCTCCATGGGCTCTCTCGGACACCACCCCTCCCCAAGCCCTCCTCACTCTCTCAAGATCCACAGGCTCTCTCGGCACCAGCCTGTACCACAGACTGTAAGACCAGCCACGAGCTCCTCAGGAGGTTCCCGGCAGTGAGTGAGCACAGAAAGGAACAATTACAAAAATGGCCCCTGCCCGGCTGGGTCGAAGGCACAAGGCAGCCATGCAAGGTGGAGCAGGGTGCTAGGAGGGGTAGGCAGGGGTTGTGGGCGAGACGGGAGCTGTGCAGAGGCTGGGCTGGGCTCGAGGATGAAGCTAGGGGCCAGGGAGGTGTCTGAGTGGAGGACATCAGGCTAGGGGCCTGGAAACTGGAGGGCAAGGGAGGAGACCTGGCATGTTTGGGGCAGGGAATGGGGAGACGCTGAGCTGACGGGCTGAACCTCCTGAAGCTCTCCATCCCCCAACAAGAACCCCAAGGTTGTTTCCCATCAGCCTGGCCATCTGCACTCACTGCTTTGTCACCTCTGCTACCATCCTCCAGGCCTCAGCTGCTCCTCCTTCCCCCCACTGAGGCCCAGTCCCCCAGAGCCCCAGTCTGGCCTACCTGGACCCCAACCCCCTCCTCTCTTGATCGGCCTTGTGCGCCTGGCCCAGGGCTTTGAGGACCCCCTCCTCCCTCACACAGTCTGGCTGCAGGGCTTGGTGCCTGGGGCGCCTCCGACCCGTGGAAGGCTCCTTGGTGTTGCTGGAGCTCAGGCCCTAGGCAGATGGCGGCCCCTCGATGCTTGAACAGAACCATTTCTGCGGCTTCAAGTGCTCATTTCTCCCTCTCAGCAGCCCTGCTGGAACCCATTTCACAGGCAGACGGGCTGAGGGTGGGGAATCACCCAGGCTGTGGGGCTCTGCTCCTTCCCTCCCCTGCTCTCTCCCATCCCTGCTGCTTTCTACTATCTCATTTGTAAAATCCTCCCTCCCACCCCCAGGCTGCCCCAGAGGTCCTTGAGGGGCCCTTGCGCACAAAACATGTCCAGGGACAATGAGGGGCCCCGACTCTGGCCCTGAGCAGTACCAGGCCACCAGTTTGTGGGCATCCAGATAAAACATTTATGGGATCAGGGCGCCTGGGTGGCGTAGTCGGTTAAGCGGTTAAGCGTCTGACTCTTGGTTTCGGCTCAGGTCATGATCTCGGGGTCATGATCTCAGGGTTTTGATCTCAGGGTCGTGGGATCAAGCCCCCCATTGGGTTGTACGCTCAGCATGGAGTCTGCTAAAGTTTCTCTCTCCCTCTCCCTCTCTGCCCTTCTCCCATGCACTCGCTCTCTCTCTCAAATAAATAAATAAATCTTAAAAAAAAAACAACCTGTGGGCGCCTGGGTAGCTCAGCCAGCTAAGCGTCTGCCTTCGGCTCAGGTCATGATCCCGGGGTCCTGGGATCGAGTCCCACATCGGGCTCCCTGCTCGGCGGGAAGCCTGCTTCTCCCTCTGCCTCTGCCCCTCCTCCCTGCTCATGCTCTCTCTCTCTCTCTGAAATAAATAAAAATCTTAAAAAAAAAAAACCACCTGCATGGGATCACATCCCTCCCCGTGCTCTACAGTTCCCACCTCACTGGGAACAAAATCCTAGCTCCTCCCCACGGCCTGTGAGGCCCTTCAGAACCAACCTGTCCCCCTTCTGTACCCACAGCCATTGCCAACATAGTGGCCAAGTCTGGTTGGGGGCAAGACTGGGAGGGTGCTGAGGTCTCCAAGGAGCAGGCAGAGAGGCAGGGAGGAGGAGGAGGGTCAAGGTGGAAGGGTGGGGTAAGAACATCCTGGGACTCCCAGTGTGGAGCAAGGAAGACAGCACCTGTCCCTTCACCTGCAGGACTGAGAGCCCGATGGGCTGGTGCAGGGGCAAGGGGTGGCAGATTCCTGCAGGGGGTGCAGGTGGTAGTAAGGGAGGAGGAGGGGATGGAGAGGGCTTCCCATTGAACTCCTTGAGGACAGGCTAGTGTGGACTCTGGACTCTGAACGGGCGGAGGAGGGAAGAACCGTACTTGGGAGCCCCTTGGGGCTGGGTGGCTGCTGGCCTCTCTTGAACCCCAGCTCCACCTCCCAGCAGCCATGACCTCCTGAGCCTCGGCTGCAGTGACAAGACCACTCAGTGTGGCTCAGAGAGGACAGATGGGGAACTCTGCTCCTACAGAGGCTCAGAGGGTGTGCATTTTCCTCTCCACTCATCCTCCAGGAAAAACAGGCCATCGCAGAACAGTGTGGAGGGGGGTCCGCTAAACAAGGAGCAGGTGTCCCTCCGGGGATGGGGTCCCAGGCTCTGTCACCCCCACAGGGAGGGGGATCTGAGGGGGAACAGGTCAGACCCGGGTGAGGGGAGCCTCAGACCCGAAGGGTGGATGGCAGCATCCTGAGGGTGGATCCCGGGCCTAGGGTGGGCAGAAGCCCCCCCCCTTGCCCCCCCCCCCCTGAGGGCCAGGCCCCGGGCACCGCTTCTTCCCACCCAGACCCTGCCCCAAGGCACCCCTTCAGAGGGGCAGTCAGGCCTGTCAGGGTCTCAATCTGGCCTTCCTGGCTCAGATAGGGATTTCCTACTGGCTCTCAGCAGAGCCTGCCTGCCCTCCCAGGTCACCCCCTGCAGAGCCTTGGGCGTCTGAAACGGTTCAGCTACTCCTGACACCCTCCACCTCCGAAGGCCTCTCTGGGGCAGCCACTCAGCAATGGCCCGCGCTGCCCCTTCCCTCCGTCTTCAGCCTCCAGCCCCGCCCCCGCTCTGCCCCTGCTCCTCTCGGTGCTTGCTTGAGAAAAATCATCCCTGGAAACCAAACCCAGGAACACAAAATAGGTGTGGGAAGCGGCGGCCCCTCCTCAGCAACAATTTCCAGAGGATTCTGCGAAGCAGAGTTTCCATGGGAACACGTGCGGTTCCACACAGAACCTCGGTGGGGCTGGGGTTCCCCGACACAGCGAGTACTGCGGGACCATGGCCTGGGGGCCACGGCCCAGCACAGCCACCGCGTTTTGGCCACCAGCCCTCACGAGCCTGAAATCAAGCTATGGGCAACTCTGCCTTTTTTTTTTTTTTTTTTTTTTAACGTTCTAATTTAAAGGCGCACTCATTCTAAGAATGCCTCTGGGATTTCCAGGATGGATTTTTATGTAGCTCAATAGTTTCCTTGGCAGACCGCTCACCCAGGAGAGGTGGGCCGTGGCCCCAGCCCAACCAGGCTGACAAGGCCAGGGGACATCACTTACCCACCTGAGGGGCGTCCTCACACCCAGATTCAGACTCCACGAGTCGGGGGCACCAGCAGGAGGCGCTGGGCCCCCTTCCTTGCTAGGCTCCTTCCTTGACCTGCGGTCCTAATTTTGGCCTGTGAGCCTTGACCACCAGCCGGTCAGGCCCTTACTCTCTGCTCTTGGCATTTTGTGTGTTTATCTAAGCGGGCTACACAGACGGTAAAATTCCCTCTGATGCTCCTGCCAGTCGCAGTCTCCATCCCAGGCCCCTCCCGGGGCGACCCCTGGGTCATTGGGGTGTGGTTTTTTTTTTTCAGGCTGTTTTCATTGCATCCACATACATATATGCATATATCTGAACATAGACAATTTATAGTGCTTGTGCGGGGTTCTGAAAGCTTAAATGGGATCATTCTGTAGGTGTTGTTTGTGCTTGCTTTGTTCATGCAGCCCCACGTGGTGGGGATCTGCCGGTGACAGCGCACAGAAGCTGCCAGACTCCTTAATTACAGCAAAGGATTTCACAGTACCCATGGATCCTAATTTAACCAGGGCCCTATAAATGGCCTTTTTGGTTGTTTACAATTTCCAGCCTCACAGAAGGTGCTGTAGGGAATATCCTTGGACATAATTTGCAGAACTTTCTCCGTGGGAAATGACGAAAAGGACTCGCTGGGGCCCAGGGTGTGGACATTTACTATTTTAGCAGACACTGCCAAGTAGTCACGCACGGAGTGTGTACTGTTTCCATTCTTCAAGGCTTCTATCTGCACTCTCTCATTTAATCCTGAAAACACCCTGCAAAGTGTTGGTGGGGGGCTTCTCTCCCCAACTTACCAAAGCAGAAACTATGATTGAGAGAGAGGGGCTGAAGGTCATATAGCCCAGAAAGGGCAGCACTGGGCTGCTTTCACCGTGTGTGGTCTTTCGGACTCCATGGGTCAGATGAAGCGGGGAGGGGTTTGCACAAAGTGTCTTAGATAGACTCAGTGCCCCCAGGGCTGGGGAAGTCCTTGAAGGGACAAATTTCTGCCAAAGATACACTGTTAGCCTTACATTGCTCAGAATTGTAGGGGGTGGGGCGGGGGTCGTTCTTCCCCACAGTCAGTCTATCTTTGGCGGGGAAATGAAGGCAGGTCTGTAGAGGTTGGTGGAGCTGGGCCCACCCAGCAGACAGCACACACTGTGGGGCCTGGCTTCAGGCAGCCTAGACATTTGGATCCCTAGCCTCCCCTGGAAATTTCCGGGCACAACACGCCTAGAGGTGTGAGCCGCCTCTTGGAAACTTTCTAATCCAGGATAATGCTGCTGTAATTGGCAATGTTTTGCATTTACAACCCTTTCGTTACCTGAAAACCTCCTTCCAATGGCTGTATCTGGAGAGGATTTAAGTTTACCACTCTGTGGACCTTGAGGGCCTGAGGAGCACAGGTTTTTTCTCTGTGCCCCTTCGCCCACCCCATTCTGATTCCCTGGTGAGTGCCACAGGCAGGCCTGGGTGGCCCAGGCTGGCTGAGCTCATGGCCTCGGTTCAGGGCACAGCTCCCCACAGGAGCCCCAGGCTGATCAGGGGACAGCTGTTCTCCCCAATTCCCCCTCCTTCCTGGGTCCAGCCCACCCATCTAGTCTCCCTTCAACCCCTTCTCCTTCTGTCACTTCCCAGTCTCTGCCACCAAACTGATCTTTCAATAGCACAGAGCTGACCATGCCTCTCCCCTCTCAAAACCCTGTAGTCCCTCACATTTATTCATTTCAACAAAGGGGCCAAGATAATGCAATAGGGGCAAAAACAGGCTTTTTAGTGCTGGGAGATATGGACATTCCCATGCGAAAGGATGAAGCTGGACCCCTACCTCACACCCCGTGCAAAACCTCACAGTGGCTTCCACTGTCCACAGGGTGGAACCTTGACTCCTCAGCCCTGTACTTAGGGGTCTTACAACCCTTTCATTGTTTTAACACTCGTCCAACTCCAACTTTGTGCCAGTGCCTGTGCTGAGACTGGGATAAGAGACAGATGCTTCTGTCCTCATGGAGTCCATCAGCCTTGTTTCTGACCAGCTCCCACTGGCCCAGGCACCCCAAGCCCCATCCACGCTCCCACCCACAGCTGCAGTTCACCGAGATGCCAAGCTCACCACCTCTGAACTTGTGCTCCTCCTATTTTCTCTGTCCCAAGGCCCTTCACCCCATTCCTTGCCTGAGGAATTCCTGCTCAAATGCCACTTCCTCTATGAGGCCTTCCTTCAACCCTCCTCCCCCACCAAGCAGTTCATCCATTTCTCACTGCTCCGACCTCCTTGAGTTGAATCGGTTCACACACAGCCATCTCCCCCAGCAGACTCCGAACTTCCTGAGCATGGTGAAGATGCTGTGTGTTTCTCCTTGTGCTTGACTCATACGAGGGGCTCAAGAGCCATTTGTTTAAAGAATAAGTGAACTTGGGGCGCCTGGGTGGCTCAGTCGTTAAGCGTCTGCCTTCGGCTCAGGTCATGATCCCAGGGTCCTGGGATCGAGCCCCGCATCGGGCTCCCTGCTCAGCGGGAAGCCTGCTTCTCCCTCTCCCACTCCCCCTGCTTGTGTTCCCTCTCTCGCTGTGTCTCTCTCTGTCAAATAAATAAATAAAATCTTAAAAAAAAGAATAAGTGAACTTTTTCCTTTGCTGGCGATTTAGTGCCCGTTCTTACTGAAAGAGGAAGAATGATTTTATTTTCCAGTTTCCAGAAAGTGATCTCTAGCACGTGATCCATTTTATATAAGTGAAAATTGAAACAGATATGGTGCTCCATCCGTACCAGGAGAGGTGAGGCCATGAACGTGCAGGGTCTGGAAGTCTGGCACCGGCGAGGCAGACGGGAGGGGGCAGGCTCCATGTGGAGTGGTTGGAGGCCCAGGCACACGAGAAAGAGAAAGGCGAGAGCTGAGAGCGAGAGCAAGCAGCGGCCTCTGGCTTCACCTCCCGGCTCCCAAAGCTGTCAGAGGCTCCGATCGATGACACGTGCCTGTGGAGCTCGCATCAGGGGCTGCGAGCCCTGTTAGGGTGGTTCTGCTAATTGATCCCAGAAGCCCTTGTCACTGCCAGGGGAAGCTTTAGCCGGCTCAGCAATGTTCTGACCACTGTCCCTCGCCTCACCAGATGGCCGTTCCTCCTGCCTCAGCTGCCTCTAGGCTAAGCCAGACAGCCCTGACCATGCAGGACCTGGGATCCTCCGAGCAGCCAGCAGCACTGATCCCGTGGCATGGTGCAGCGTGGGAGCACTGAAGAAGCCCCTTTTGGTTCCTTATCTCCTGGCCAGGTCAGAACCACCCAGACAATGGCTGGATTGGTAGGGGAGACTCAGGGCTGCTCAGGCCTTAAAAAGTCCCTCTTCTCTGACCTCTCTGGACTCAACCTCAAATGCCTCCCACCTGCCTCCATCAGCCTCATGGCCGACTGCCTCCTGTGGGCAGGAGCCCTCAATTGCTGTGTATTGGGAGTGAAGCCAGGAGAGCTGCCCCCTTGACCTGTTAGGAAAATTCTGGCCAGGGGCAAGTCCCAGGGGGCAGGGAAGGAGACTCTGGAACCGAGTGACCAGGTCCAGAAATAAAAATGCTAACTGTGTTGATACCAAGTGAGCCCTGAGCTCCCACACCTTGGCCCTCCTCAGCCTTGTGCGGTGGGTTATCCTGCCTCCCAGGATACAGTGAGGAAGCTGGGAGAGGCTGAGGAGAGAGACAATCCCAGGCTGGCCTGGTCCCATGGCTGGTGCTCCCAACCCACAGCTCAGTGCTGCAGGGCACCTCTGTCTTCTCCCTGGGTTCAAGCCTGGAGTGGGAGATTGCCGAGAACTTTAAGATGCTCCAAAAAAACCCGGCCCTGCCTTGGAGGAGGGGGAATGGCTGCTAATGGGTATGGGGTTTCTTTATGGGGTGATGAAAATGTTCTAGAATGGGATAATGGTAATGGTTCCACAACCTTGTGAATATGCTAAAAGCCACTGAATTGTATACGCTTTAAAATGGTGAATTTCATGATATGTGAATTATATCTTAATAAGACAAAACAAAACCCCAAACTGCCCTGTTTAAACACTTTCTGTGTCCCCTGTTCATGACCTGCAGGACAGAGCACAGAGCACACATCATGCGCTTGTGCTCACACACGCGCGCGCGCGCACACACACACACACACACACACGCACACACTTCCCTGGGATGGTGCCCAAGTCCACCGCCCTCCAGCCCTCCAGCCCAGCCTGCCCTGCCCCCCCGTCCTGCCCTTCCTCCCTCCCTCTTACACAAGAGTCCTCCCAGGCTCTGGCTCATGGAGTTCTCTCTGCCTACTGTGTGCTTACATGCTTACTACGTTCTCGTCTGGAGCTAGGCACTGTTTCCATTTTATAGATGAGGAAACAGAGTATCAGAGAGATGTAGCAACTTGCCCAAGTCCACACAGGGGGCAAGTGGTAAGGCTGAGATTCAGGCCCCAGAAGTGACTTCAGAGCCCGTGATCTGAACCTCTTTGCTCAGTTGCCTTCTGCCATAGGCTGAGCAGTGGGTCTCCCTGAGATGTCCACATGCTAATTCCTGGAACCCATGAATGCCACTTTATATGGCAAAGACTCTGCGGATGTGATTAAGGATTTTAAAATGAGGAGATTATCCTGGTTTTTACAATCCACAGGTGTTCTTATAAGAGGGATTATAGATGGAGGACAGAAAGCAATATGAGGATGGAAGTAGAGAGATTTAAAGTTACTACCCTGTCAACTTTGGAGGCGGATGGAGGAAGGGGCCATGAGCCAAGGAATGCAGCTCTAGAGCTGGAAAGGGTGACGGGCAGATTATCCTCAAAGATCTGGAAGGAGCGTGGCCCTGCCAACCCCTTGGTTTCAGCCTGGTGAAACTGATTTTGCATTTCTGGCTTTCAGAACTGTTAGAGAATAAATGTGCACTGTTTTAAGCCGCTGAGTTTGTGGTAACTGGGTTATAGCAGCCATAGAAAACTAATATGCTTTCCCTTCTAGAAAGGCCTATTCAGGGGCACCTGGGTGGCTCAGTCGTTGGGCGTCTGCCTTCGGCTCGGGTTGTGATCCCGGGTTCCTGGGATCGAGCCCCGCATGGGGCTCCCTGCTCTGCGGGAAGCCTGCTTCTCCCTCTCCCACTCCCCTTGCTTGTGTTCCTGCTCTCACTATCTCTTTCTCTGTCAAATAAATAAATAAAATCTTTAAAAAAAAAGAATGAAAGGCCTATTCAGCCTCCCAGGCCTCCTGGTCAGTGGCTCCTCCCTGCTCTGTGCTCTTTGTGGTTGCTCCTCACAGCTCCGACCCTGGAGGTTCTGTCGCTGCTCTGTGTTTACGCCAACCTTGGACCTCTTCTCTCACTCCCAGCACTGACATTGCCAGGCTGGTGTCATCTTCCAGTTGCCCAAGAGTAGGCACCGGCTCTGGGGCATGGCAGAGGAGGAAACTGAAGTTTCCAGAAGTACAGGAGTGGAGCACCAGTGTAGGGAGAAATCCGGGCAGCAACCAGGAGGAGCTGTCCTAAAGGCAGCCAAAAGAATGGATCAGGACTCAGGGGACAGATTGAGGCAGCAGACACATGGTGAGCAGAAACTGGGAAGGCTGTGGTGGCCATAGCTGCGGAGATAGTCAGGGAAGGTGTGCCAAGAGGTGACCAGTGCACCCATGGTCAAGGGCTCTTACGGAAAGGCCCTTTCCCTCATCTGCTGCTGCTGCCTCAGGGTACCAACCCCAGCACCCATCTAGGCCCATATGGAATTGGATCTTTCCTGATGGGCTTCATTTTAGGGAAACCCGACAGCAAATTCTAAACCAATAAGAGCAAATAAATGAGGGGTGATTACTGACAATAGAAGAGGGTACACCACGGGGTGCCTCCAAATAGCATCTCCTCCAGTACATTTTAAGTGCTTTATAGGTCATTAACTACTTGACAGAGAGAGCCTGACACTTAAAGCAAAGAATTCTGCGCCTCTGCCAGGGAAAATCAATCAGAAATGAAGATCGAGCATCGCCGATGTTAAGATGTACTGGGTGGGCAAACGGGATTCGATTTACACATAATTTTAAGGCCCTCTCCGTTGTGTAAAGTGGGACACACTGGTATTTGAGGCCGTCTGTAAATCCCAAACTTAACCCCTCCTGCCATTTTGTTGTTGTTGTTATTGTTAATGAAATATTTCAAAGACACAGAAAAGTACAGAGACGAGCTTAATGTCTGAGCCCGCCACCTAACTCTGTCAAATAAAACATTACAGCTATGGTTGAAGTACCCACTTTTTCTTCCTGTCTTTTCAAATGCCTTCTGTCTTCCAGCCCCACCTCTTCAGGGAGACCGAGGCTGACCACCCATCCCTGCCCAAGACATCGCTCCTTCCTCTGAAATCTGAGTGTAATTACTGCCTCTTTAATTAACTTGGCGATTAATCACCACCCGCTTGTGAAACAGCTTTTATTGTCCTTGTCCATCTCATATGTGAGATGTGGATGGGGGTGGGGACCAGGCAGGCAGGAAGAGGGGGGACAGGCAGGCCGGGCTCTGCTGGAAAGAGAGCCTTGAGAAAGCCTCGTATCAGAGGATCAGCTCTCTCCTGACTCAGAAGAAGCAGCTGCCAGGTACCAGGAACTGAGGGGAGCTGAAGATAAGACCCCAGAAAGCAGTGGGCATTAGGAGGATAATCTGCTGTTGCTGTTCCCCTCTGACCAGAGTGTTCTTTCTTCATTGAGCCTTGTTGCAGGCTGAATTGTGTCCCCCAAAACGAGATGTTGAAATCCTAACCTGTGAATGTAACCTGATTTGGAAATAGGGCCTTTGCGGATGTAATGAAGTTGAGATGAGGTCATACTGGACTAGCGTGGGCCCTAATCCAATGACTGGTGTCCTTATAAGGGGGCCTGTGAAGACGGAGACACTGGGAGAACTCCCTGTGCCTCCAAGCCAGCTCCTCTGCATACCTGAACCTGGCCATCCAGGATCTTAGGTAGCATTTCTCTGGTCAATTAATGCTCTCACCCAACTCCAGGAGCAGCTCCTACACCCTCTTTTATCAGAGGAAACCTTCTCCTCTATCCCATCTCAGAGACTGCCCTTCAATCAAAAGGACCAGCCTGGGGGCGGGGGGGGGGGGGGCACCTGGGTGGCTCAGTCAGTTAAATGCCTGACTCTTGATCTCAGCTCAGGTCTTGATCTCAGGGTCATGAGTTCAAGCCCCACAGTTGGGCTCCATGCTGGGCATGGAGCCTACTTTAAAAAAAAAAAAAAAAAGGACCAGTTTGGGATGGAGTGGGGTTTCCCAAGGACTCCCCTCCCCCCAGAATAGCATGCCTGCTCAAGTTAGTTTCCCTGTGGCTCCCCCCAGAAAAATCCTCCCACATGCCCCCAAACCCTCAGAGATGGGTGAGATAGCCTGGTTTGACCAGAGTGCTTTTAACGTCCCCTGTGATTTGTGGGGGAAGGGGTGCCAGGAAAGGAGAGGACCCAGAATTTAACATGGAGGCTAGAGATGTCTCATTCACACTGCCAAGCACAGTGCTACCTACAGCATATTCACTGAAATAACCTTCCAAACCACTTTCTCCTCTGATCAATCTAATCTTTTGACAGATGGGAAACTGAGGCCCTGACACTCTGCAGTGCATCGCTGTGTAGATATCTGAGGTCCAGTGATGTAAGCATGTCCCAGTATCAGCTCAGCCATCACTCCCAGGTGACAGCATTTCTCTACACGTCAGTCTCCCCATTCTTTTTTTTTTTTTTTAAAGATTTTATTTATTTATTTGAGAGAGAATGAGAGAGAGCACATGAGAGGGGGGAGGGTCAGAGGGAGAAGCAGACCCTCTGCTGAGCAAGGAGCCCGATATGGGACTCGATCCCGGGACTCCAGGATCATGACCTGAGCCGAAGGCAGTCGCTTAACCAACTGAGCCACCCAGGCGCCCCAGTCTCCCCATTCTTGAAAGAGAATAATAATACCATTTTGTAGGGATGTTACCAGCCTTAAAGATAGCTCCAAAAACCTGTATGCGCATTTCCCATTGATTCAATCAACAACATTTTGAGCACATCCTGTGTTCCAGGCCCTGGGGGATACACGGGTGAGCACCACAAACCCAGTTTCCCGACCTCAGGGTGCTACCTATTTGGTCGCCAAGGGCAAAGAATTGCAGTTATACTCGGGTGGTTGTTATGATGGGGTGCACGGAAGCAGCGATGAAAAGGCTGCGGATCTCAGGAGGGCCCAAAAGAGCAGCGGCGGCCCCAGGAAAGAAAAGGCAAAGAATGAAACCCGCAACCCCCACCCCACTGCCTGAGCCGCTTCTTCATCTCAGCCAATCAGGCCTCAGCGTCGCCGGCCGGCCGACCAATCAGAGCTGGTACAGGAGCGCTTGTAGCAGGGCCCCGGCTTCCCGCGGGAGGGCTGCTGGAGCCCGCGCGCCCCGCCCCGCCCCGCCCAGGCCCCGCCCCCGCCCGCCCAGGCCCCGCCCCGCCGCGGCCAGCAGCGCCTGCCTGGAGCGCCCTGGCCAGCGGCCGGCCGCTGGGGCCGAGTATTGTCTCAAAGGCCGAAAAGAGAGGAAAGCGGGGAGATTGGGGGACAGCCACGTGACCGGGAGAGGATTTATAATATTTTCTTTCGCTGTCGACAGTATTGCAAAATGTATGAAAGGGATCGCACCGCCAGGACAGGAGCGTGAGGGCGCGGGCAAGGTAAGCAACCCCCGGCCGGCTTCGTGGGGCGCGGGGGCACCGGGAGAAATCGCGGCACCATCCCGCTCACTAAGCGGCTGTCGCAGGGTCTGCGTCCTGGGTCGCGCTCTGAGCCTCGTGAGCCTTGAGCGGTGTAGACGCGGTCCGGGAGCTGGGGCATCTCGGAGGCGACGTGGACGCGCGGCCCCTGAGCCGAGAAGTCTTCAGTGACCCGGGGGCTGCCGTGGCGGTGTAGACGGGCGCAGTCGGTCCGGCTGAGGCGCCTGCGAAATCCCGAGGTAGTCAAGGCAGTCCGCGTAACTCGCGGCAGTGAGACCGTGGAGACGCGGACTCTGACCGAGGCACCCTGCAGCGCCGAGTGGGGCAGGGGGAGCGCCGCAGGGCCGCCGGGCGGTGTAGACGCGCGCGGGGGGCGGCCGCGGAAAGTTTGCTGGAGTGCGCGGGGCAGGCGCGCCGGGGGCCGGGCGCAGACCGAAGCGCGGCGCCGGGCCCGGGGCGCGCGGCCGGAGAGTGTCCGCAGCTCGCCGCCCGTCGGCGCGGTGCGGGACCCCCGCGCCCCAGCCCCAGCTGCCGCCTCGGGGTGGGGAAGGGGGGGCGGCGGGGAGGGAGTAGCTGAACCGAGCGCGGGAGGGAAACGAGAGGAGATTGACTTCGCCCTTTCAGACAGGTTCCCAAAGCGCCCGCGCTGTGCCCGCTGGAGCCCGGGGTCTCTCCAGTTCACCTGGGAGGAATCTGAGGGGCAGAGGCCAGCTTACCGACACGACACACGCTGAGGGGACTCAAACCCGGTCTGGTCCGAGCTCGGAGCCGAGCTCCTTCTCTCCTGTCACTTCCGCCTCAGTGAGGGGAAAGGCGTGGTAGTGGGGGGGGGGGTGCAGATGGGACTTGGGTGTGGGGTTGGGACTCCTGGATCTGCCTCCCGCTGTGGCTTTGGGGGACCCTTCAGCACCAGGAGAGGGAATGAATGGAGGAGGGAAGGCAGTGGTGGGGAGGAAGCCTATTGGGCAGGTGATGCTAGTCCCCGCCTACCTGATCCCCAGGGGTGCTGTGCCTGGGGCAGATCAAGTGGGAGGGAGTACCTATGTGACAGTCTCCTGTAGGAGAAGGAAGACCCCCAAACCCAGTTTCTGCCACAGGGGGAAGGCTTAAGGGAGCTCAGAGGAGGGAAGAGATAGCTGCACATCCAGGGAGGCTCTTGGAGTGGCCCAGTCCCATCACTGCTGGCTGTGACTTTTGCCCCCATTCTTACTCCTACACCCTCCTGGGCTCTCTGATTACTGCACCACAGGTCCTTTGCACATGTGTATTTTTTTGATCAAAAAGTAGTCATCAAACATCCCAGGCACAAGCAACTCAGTGGTGAAGAAGGCAGACCTAGTCTGGGACTTCCACACCAGTGCAGGGACACAGATGATGAATAATAGTCCAGAAGGGAATGGGGCATGGGAATGGGAAGCAAGCTTGGGTGAGGAAAGGCTTCTCTGGAGAGGTGACAGTGAGTCAGAGGGATTCATGGCTCCTCAAACTTTGGGCCCCAATCACCTCCTCCAGGAAGCCTTCCCTGACCTCACTGACCTGACACTTCCCCTGTTGACAGGCTATCATAGTCTGGGGACCATTCCTTCCATGGACATTTTTGTGTCATTATTGGGTTAATGTTTGTTTCCCTCTATCAAATGCGTCATGAAGGCAGGACCCGAATCTCTTTTGGGTAGACAGTAGACAAATTGAATAAAGGATGGGTAGAATTTCCCCAGAAAAACATAAACTGCTCAGCCAGGTCGGGCATTCAGATGGCAGAAACTTTTCTCTTTCCTTCCCTGGACTGAGTCCCGGGCTCCACACCCCATTTGCAGTTCACTGAAATAAGGTAAAAGAAACCAGCAGGCCTAGTGAGGAAGAGAGCAAGGAGAGGCCTGGCACAGATGGCCCACTGAAGCTCCAAGGCTGTTCCAGTGGAAGGGAAGGGACCTGCAGAGGGGGAGGCCTGAGGACAGGTGCCTGTCCTGTTCTCTGGGCTCAGACCAACCTAGTCCCCAGTCCAACCTCTGTCCCAGCTCTGGGAGGCTTGGTTTCCTTCAAATGCTACTCTGGAGAAGGTGGTGGCCAGCAGGGTCCCCAGGATGGCCAGGGCACAGGGCCATAGTAACTGCATGGCCTCCCCCGCTCCTCCCCCAATCTGGAGGGGACGGGACCCTGGGTGGCACCTGTCTGACCCAGAGTCAGGCCTCTGGGCCACAGATAGCTGCCCAGGTTCCCCACCGTTCACTGAAACTCCTGGCTGGAAAGTAGGACTCAGGCTTCCTAGGATCGACTCTTCTTATTTTTCGTAGTTTCCACACTCAGTGAATTTCTCCCTCCCCTGGCTCTGTCAGACCTGTGTGCCTGGCACCTTTCCTGTGGCAGATTATGCTCTCACAGATGCCCAACAAAGCTTTTAGCCGCCCCCCCCCTCCACTTCAGGGAGTTGCCTCCATGCACGGCTAGAGAGAATGTCTGCATGCTTTATTCAGGCTCTGGCAGGGACCGAATAAAAGCGGCCTCCCCACCCACCCAGCCAGCCAGCCCTCCGGACTGGAATTGCTTTAAAAAATTAATTTGCAATGATTTACGTCCTTCTGTTCTGTGGGGATCACCAGCATTTTAAATATGTATTTAAATCAGATTCACTGCTCCCAGTTAAACCTTAACCGCCTCCCCCCCTCCCCCTCCCCCACCCAGCAGAAAGAGCACTGTATTTGGAGTTGGTGAAACTCAGAGGTTCAGGCCGAGTTCTGCTGATGACAAGCTGTGTGACCTTGGGCAAATTACTTAACCTCTCTGCGCCTCCATTGGCTCCTCTGGTAACTGAGGTTAATGATAATCCTTCCCTCACAGGGTGTTGTGAGGATTAAATTAGATAACGTTCAGGGAAGAGCTGTGCAATGCCAGGCCTGTGTTTTCTGTTCCCCGGTACAGGCTGTCCCGCTAATTAGCCTGGTGACCTTGGGCGGGCCACTCAGCCACTCCTGGCCCTCAATTTCCCCATCTGAAAAGCATAGAGGTTGTTCTAGGAGATGGGGCCACAGAGCCCCCCTCCCCCGCTCCATCCCTGAGCCCCCACTCACCTCCTCCAGCCCTCTGCCAGACACCCTCCCCTTGGCCACCCTCTTTTTCATTATCCAAGCGCTCGGTTCTAATTGGAGATGGCCCCCCTCCCGGCTGCTTCTCCTCCTGGCTCCCTACGAAGCCAAAGCCGCAGGGTTTGGGCCCCAGGGGCCTGCAGTTCTTGGCTCATTTTCAGGAGCAATTAGCCGTGATGTCACAGGCCTCGGTGGTGGCCTCAGTGGGCGTGTGTGCCTGGAAGCCTGAACGCCACTCTGTCTGTGGCCTGTGGGACTCCCCCAGGCCAGGGGGTCCCCGTTGCTAGCTGTAGAGAGGCAGCTTCCCCGGCAAAGCCATTTCTGTACTTTATGACTCCTTGAAGCCCCAAGCCTCAGTGTAAATTAGTTCTACCCTGTGCTTTTGTTGGTACTGTCTGTTCCTTGGAAGCGAGGGGCTTTGTCAGGAAGAACAAAGCTGTTTGGTGTTTTTCTGATTTGGGGGAAGCGTGCTCCTGGGGGAGGGCTCATCGCTTCTCGGTGTCAGTCTGGAGTCCTCGATTCTCAGACTCACTGGTTTTGTTTTGGGTTTTTAAGCCCTATGGCTTAAGAGTCACATATGTTTGTGTGAGTGTTGGCTAGGGGATCTCTTTCCTCCCTTTTGGCTTATACAGTGTATTCTGTGGAAGCTAATTCCAGGGACTGAACTTTTCAAATCACTGCTTCAACAGCTTTTAAAAATCTGGACCTAGTTACTCCTGTCATCCATGTGTAAAGATTTAGAAAAAAATTCCCAACCCCGAGGGTGGGCAGCCTGGAGGATGTAGGGCTCCTGGCAGCATGCCCTCACTGTAAACCTGAGGTCAAAGCTGAAACGTCGGGTGCCTCTTGGGATGGGAGGTGCGGGGGGGCGGGGGGAGCGTGGTCTGCTCAGTGCCAGACATCTGGATATTTAGAAAACATCTGGGTGGCTGGATTTTTCAGGTTTCTGCCTGACATTAAATATCACAAACACTGAGCTGCCTCCCGTCTCCCCACCTCCCAAACACACCCAGCCCCTTCCCCCCCTCCCCCTTTCCTGACGGGTAAGAAACATCCATTCTTTCCAATTCCCCAGCGTTTCCCCCCTACCGGAAATCTGATGGGCTTATGACATCATGGCTGGCTGCTGAGCGATGAAGTAGATGCCACAAAGAAATCCGACATATCAGATGGATTCTGAAATCAGTTTCCCTCTGGCTGTAGTAACAGGCGTGAAGTCAGGAGAATGTGAGCTTTGTTTAAAAAAAAACAAAAAATAAAACTAAGCCTTGTCCTGTATTAAAGACAGTTTGTTTTTTTTTTTTAAGCAAACAGATCTTTTGGATATCATCCTATTTTAATAGAAATGCTGGTTTTTGTGAAATGAAAGCGTCTAATAAATCAGACCTGATGCTGCATGTTCGCTTTCGGTTGAGTTTTTGTGTGTCCTTATTCACTAATAAAAGAGGAACTGGGAATGGTTTATCTCCCTTCATTATTCAAATGGGGTAGTTTTTTTGTTTGTTTGGGTGGGCTTTTTTTTTTTTTTTGGTTTTGAGGCCAATAAAATTCATGGGGTAAATTGCTGGTTTATGTTTTTCCAGGAATCCATTTTTATAGAGTGACCTTGGACCTGACCTGGTCTGCAAACACTGTATTTCCCTCTGCTGGGTTTTTCTGGCTGGGAAACTGTAAAGAGGATGCAGTTAAGCCTGCTTTTCAGTGTCCCTTCGGCAGGGCAGAGCCAGGAACAGGGAGCCAGGGCGGTTTGGGGGATGAAAAACCTCTTTGAAAGGACAAAGTCAAGAGGGGAGCAGACAGTTAAGGGGCAGCGTGGAAGTCAGGGGATCCACTGTCTTCCCTGCCCCGCCACGCCTCAGAGCTCAGAAATAGCTCCAGACTGAGGGAGCTCACCCCTGCTGCAGGCCCAGGTTAAAGGAAGCTCAGGGTTGGGTGTGTGATGCCCGCCACGCCTCCTGGATTTGTGGAGTCCCTGATGCCCGGCCACTTTGTAGGGCTCCGGGGACAGCCTTGGAGCCAAGGGAAGCCAGTGTAGATTCTAGTCTTTACATCCTGGTTTGGCCAGCTACTATCTGCATTATGATAATAAGGCCAACCTCATGCATGGGGCCATTGTGAGGACTGACATAGTAAAGGATCACCAAGCCTCAGCTGTTTTTATGAGATGTGCCCCTGAGCCCTGCAGGCAGGTTGACCGGTAGGACTGTTGGGCCTGGAATGGGAGGGGATGTGTCAAGCTGAGCACAGGTAGGGGATAATCAAGAACTGAATGGAACATTCCTCATCGCTCTGCACAGAACTTTCCATGGGTCCCCATTGCCTGAAGGCAATAAAGTTCCCCTCCTCATCTGAGCCCCAGGTACCTCATACTTGGGGCTCATGCATGGTCCTCTGCCCTCGTTCAGCGGGCCTCCCAGGCTGGAGGACACCGCCTTCTTTGGACGAGCTACTAATGGGTAGGTCACATTTTTTGAGCACCTGCCACTGCTTTCTTTGGGGGCACTTTCCATGGCTTAACTCGTTTGATCTTCACACCAATGTATGCAGGGGGTATGGTTATTATTCCTATTTTAGAGACAAAAACAAAGATGTCAAGGATCTTTGTCCAAGGTCACAGAGCCCAAATTGGAGCCAGGGGTTGGGCTCCTACACCCGTCCACTTCACCCCAGCCCCCCTGGCTCTGTTGAGCCTTCCTCCACCTGTTTCCCACCTCACCCCTGAAGCTGGAGCACCTGCCTTCCAATGCCTGTCCCATCTCTGCCAAGACTCTCCCACTACCCCATCCAAGAAGCTTCCTAGATTACCCTCCCACTGTGTCATCATGTGTCCCTCTCAGGGTGTGGCTCTGTGCTGGGTCCCAGGGCCCTTGTCTACCTCCCCGAGAGGCCAGGAGTGGGGCTGTGGCCAGTTTTGTGTTGCCCACAAGGCCCTGCAGGCCAGGTCAGCAGCCATGTACTAAGGACCTGCTATGTGCAAAACATGGAGACTCATATGACAGGTGCCCATACCCAGCTTGGACTTCTCTCCTGAACTACAGACCCATGCAGCCGATGCCCTCTGCCACATCTCCGTGTGGACGGCCGCTGAGCCCTCTGCCTCAGGGGTCACCCACAGAAACCTGCCCCACTATCACATCTTCCCCATCTCAGGTAACGCCACCTCCACTTTCCGTGCACTTGCTCAAGCACCAAACCTTGCAAACATTGTTGACTCCTCCCCTCCCTTTCTCTCCTCTCCGCCCCCCCCCACTCCTCCCTCATTCAATCCATCAGCAAATACCACTGGCTATGCTTTCAAAATATATCAGCAATTTGACCATGTCCCCTGCCACTGTATGAGTGTAGTGGCCTCCTCGTGGATCTCCTTCTTTTCCCTGGGCCCTGGCGTCCGTTCGCGGTGCAGCAGCCGGAGTGATCCTGGTAGAACTTGGGTCAAACTCTGTACTCCTCAGCCCAGAACCCTGCAATGGCTAAGTCAGTGTCAAAGCAGAGTCCTGCCTCTGTCCCCCTGCTTGACCCCCCTCTAACCTCAGTTCCTGCCATCCCTACCCCTCATTGACCTCCTTGCATTTCCTCCAACATACCATGTGCATTCCCACCTCAGGACCTTTGCACTTGCTGTTCCCTCTCCCTGGTATACTCTTTCCTTTGATGTGTATATCACGTTCTCCTTTGCTTCAGAGATCTGATCAAATGTCACCTGCTCGGAGAGACTTTCCCTTACCACCTTCCCCCATCCCTTTCCTACTCTATTGTCCTTTCCCTGCACTGTTGCTCCTCATAGTGCTTATTCCCACTTGCCTTTACAATATACACATGTATTAGTGGAAACTAACTGCACTAGAGCAGGGCTCTGCCTGTCTTCTCCATAAGCATCTGCTGAATGAAAAGATAGATGGATGGATGCTATGCAGGAACAGCAAGTCTTGAACACCTGGTCCATGCCAGGTTCTGTGCTGGGTGCTGAGACGACACATGTGAACAAGAACCACCCCCCCCCACTCCATCCCACCCACCCACAGAGCCCTCATTTGGAGAGACGGACACCAAGCAAGAAATCACAAAGTGGGTGGAGTGGGATGGTGTTGGGGAATGAGCTCAGAGGAGAAATGGGTCCCATGGTCGGAGGTTCCTTCCTGAAGGAGGTGATAACACGAGGTGACCAGAGGGGGAAGAGGAATTGGAGGAAGGGGGGTTGGGTCGACAGGTGGGCAGTACACTCCAGGGGCTGAGGACAGGGCTGGGAGGGCACAGGAGAACAGGTGGGGCCTTCGAGGTCAACAAGAACCTGGTGGGTTTTCCAAGTTGGCGTTTCCCAAGGTGGGAATGTATCGGGTATGTATGTGCACAGCTTCGCCGGCAGGGGACAGATTGCGGAAGGTCTTAAGTGCTGCTTGGAGACGTGTTAGGGGGAGCCCGAGTTGGAATCCCCGCTGTCCCTCTGCATCTGTGTGATCCTGGACGCATTGCTTCTCCTCTCTTGGGCTCCGTTTCCCATCAGTAGACTCCTGACCACATGCCTTTCCTGCAGCACTGTCCTACTTCACAGAGAGGGAGGGACTTAATTAAGCCTGGAGGGACCCAGGGTAGAGAGAAGTCTGCCTGGAAGAGAATGGCAGCAGGGGGAACAGAATGTGGAAAGACATGGGGCCTGTCTCCGGGCTGCATTTCTTCAGTGCCTCCCTCAGCGAACAGAGAGGCAGGGACGACAAATGATGGGAGTGGACTGGTTGTCCCCAGTGGGGGCCTGGGGTGCACCTGTCTCTGCACTCAAGGGGATGGCCAGCTCTGACCTCACACCCTGCTGAGCACCACAGCCCTGAGAGACAGGCCCTTTCCTGGAGCTGGAGAAGCCAGGGCTCAGAGCAGAGAGGTGACCGGCAGGTATGTTACCAAATAGCTGGTAAATGGCAGATGAAGGACTTGAACCCAGATCTACTTGATCCCAAGCTCTGCTGTCCTTCAACAAAACTGAGCCGCATCCTTTGGGTGGGGCAGGTGAGCTTGTGCCAGGTCTGGGGGAGCCAGAATTGTACAGGCAAGGGGTGCCTGGTCGACTCAGTCAGTAGAGCATGCAACTCTTGATCTTGAGATTGTGAGTTCAAGCCCCACGTTGGGCGTAGTGCTTCCTTAAAAACAAACAAACAAACAAACAAAAACAATTGTACGGGTGAAATCCCCAATCATGACAGGCCCCAAGTTTGAGTCCTGCCCCGCCACCCCACCATGAGGCTGCCCTGATCAAGGTCACTCCTTCCTTTGGGGAAGGTGAGTCAGGCCTCTGGAAAGCCCCCTGAGCCTCTTTCCTTGGCTGGAGCTTCTCTGAAGACTCTGGATGAGACTCTGGTTGCTCCTGGAAAATTCCCAGCCCTGTTAACCCCCTGAAGCCTCACCACTACCCCTCACACAGGGGCTGTTGTTATCCCCATTGTACAGCTTAGGAAAGTGAGGCTCAGAGAGGAGCCCTTGTCCAAGGGAGGCATGCTGGTTAATTGGTGGTGTTCTGCTACATTCAATTTCCAAAGCCTGCCTCAGGGATAGAGGGCCTGGTTCCCTATGCAGCAGACCACTGGGGCCTCTGGTGGGAGCTTCAGGGGGCCAGTTTCGGCTCACACTGAGAAGAATGTTCTTTCAGGTATGCCCAAGATGGGATCTTTGCTGGTGTGAGCTCCCCATCATCCCTGGAGTTCCAACAACCTCTGCATTTGGTGGGAGGAAAGGTTAAGGTCAGAAGGGCTGTTGGACTGAGCAGTTCAAATTTTTTTGACCTCTCCAAGCCTCAGTTTCCTGAGCTGTTCAATGGGAATATTAAGACCTAGTTGTCAGAGGTAGTAGGAGTCTGGGAGCACTGTAAAGCACCCAAAGAAGGTGCCCAGTAAGTACCACTGTCCCCTCCTGGGACTCCCAGACTTCTATAATGGCCAGGCTCTGAGGTCAGAGTGAGAAAGGGGCCACTTGACCAGCCCTGCCTCTGTCTGGGGAGCCGAGGGGTCTGTGTAAGGAGTGAACTGCCCTAGATATCTGCCTCCCAGTCTCATCTGTCAGATGGGCTGGGCCATGACGGAGTAACACAGTATGGGGATGGAGTCCCCACAGTGACTTTGGAAAACATGGCTTTAAGGGCAGAGCAGACCCCTTACTACCACAGACTTCCCAGCCTCCAGGAGAGTCTGGGTTTACATTTTGTCTCTGTAAGAACCTCACTGCTCTAATTACAGACCGACCCAGGCTAAACTCAGAGCCTCCCTCCCCTCCAGAGCTGCTTGGTTCCTGGCCTAGGGAGTGGCTCAATGCCAGGACCCAGAGAGCTGGGGAACTCTCACCCAGATGGGCTCTGTCACGATGCTCCAAGCAACTGCTGTTCGTTGAGCACATACTCTGGCCTGGGGACTTTCCTCACCTCCTCTTGAATAATTCTTGGGGTGGGGCCTATGATCTCACATCACAGGAGAGAAGGCCATATTTCAGGGAGAGGAAAAAACTGGGTTGAGCAGTATGAGAGCCGGAGTTCTATCCCTGGGTGTAAGCATTCCTGGTCTATGGCCTGCCATCCCCTGGGCAGGGCAGTGGGAGCAGCATTGGCTTCAGAGCCCTGGGGTGTGATGAGGGGACTCTGAGCTGGGCAGGAGGGCACAACCCAGACTCTGCCCTCATGTCTTTGCACAGTCTGTTCCTCCCTGCTCACCATGCTCTTCCAGGCAGACTCCGCCCTACCCTGAGTCTCTTCGGGCTTAAGTCTCTCCCTCTCTGTGAGGCAGAGCAGGGCTGGGCCGGAAATGCACAGGTCTGTTTTCAAATCCTGCCCTGCCACTGCTGGGCCTGGAGGGAAGAAGGAAGATGGCATGCACACAGGGGGCTGCATAGACAAAGGCAAGAGGGTGTGAGTGGGCTGCATCAGCTGGGAGGGCAGAGCCAGGATCTGGGCAGGGAGGGTTGGCGGCTCTTTCCTCACTCTGGGCCTTGCCTCAGGCTGCCCTCTCTGCCTGGCCACTTCCCCTTTTCCTGTCCCAGCCTTTGTAGCCTTAAGTCCCTGCTTACAGGGTCAGTCTCTTCCTGAGCCACCCCAGTCAGCACCCTCCCTCCCCAGTGCTCCCACAGCCTCAGGTGCTTTCTCGATTTGGGCAACGACCCAGAGCGCGCAGCTTTCTGTCCTGCCTGAGTGTGGTGGTAAGATCCTCCACCCAAATCCTGGCTCTGCCCTTCGTCTACTGGGTGACCACGGACCAGTTACTTCACCTCTCTTTCTCATCTGCAGGATGGCAGTAGCAGCCCCCAACTCACAGGGTTCTCTAGGGGATTAAGTGAGGTTGTGCTCATAAAGCAGGAAACCACACTGCCTCCAAAAGCCAGCCAACTGGGACCCATGGGTTCGCACGCCTCATTATTATCTGCGAGTCCCCTGAGGGCAGGGTCTTGTGTCCTGTGCCCTGCTCACAGCAAGGCAGAAAGGAGGCTCTGGGATAGCTTCTGGAACAAATGGGCAGCCTGTTCTCCATCTCAAATGTGAGCTCTAATAAAACTACCAGCAACCTAAATAGTTATCATGTATTGGATACCTACATCATCTTGTTTAATCTCGACTACTCTGTGATGTGGGAATTATGAGACCCATTTTGCAGATAATGTAGTTGAGGCTTAGAGGACCAGTGTGGGGTAGCTGAATCGGGTTTTGCCTCTGGGTCTGGCTGACTTTGCTGTGCTGTGTGTTGGTTAGGATGCTGTCCTCTTATGCCCCCGGGCTGAATGGTCCAGAGACCTTCTCTCCTTCCTGGGTGCCCTTCTTCATCTCCAGGCCACCCTCTTGGAGGCACTGGGGTGAGGGGACACGGATTGGGGGCCCATGGCAATCTGCCTGTTCATGAGCCCTGTGCCCTATAATACTTGCACACACGCACGCGCACACACACTCAAATGCACACACACATACGTGCACACGTGTACATGCGCCCTCCACAGCCAACAAGTTCCCTGAGTCTCCAGAGTCACGTGTCTACAACCGCAAACCTGCTGTCACTGCTCATCCATTGGTTGGCCTCAGTCCCTGAGCTGTTAGCACTGAAGCTCGAGTTGGCACACCCCTCCTGGGGTCTGATGGCGCTTGGAGACTCCCCACCGCCAGTTCAGTGTCCCCTGTGCCATGGGGGTAACTAGGGAGGAGCCGGCACACTCCGTCCCATCTCATCTGGCTCAGCACCAGGGAAGCCTGGAACCTTGCCGGGGGCCTTGGGCAGCTCACGTGACCTCTTTGAACAGGTGACCCCGCAGCTCCACTCTGTCCACTCTGTCTAGCGAGCCAGGCTGGATTGGAGGCTCAGGCAGGACAGGAGAGTGGAGACTGTGAAGTGGTGGTGTTCACAGGAGTCCTGGCTGCTAGGGCCCACGTGGGCCGGCCGGGGAAGGGGCCGCATGAATGGTTCTGAACCAAGTGCAGGATGGGCCAGCCCTGGATTGTCTTCCCTGGAACTCAACTCTGGGAGCCACCCCTGGCTATGCCCATCCTATCAGCCTCTGAGAGAGCATGGGCAGCCCTTTTGGGGGTGGGGGAGGCAGTCCCCAAGGGACTTCAGGACCTTTAAGTGACCCCTGGTGGGCTAAATCAGTCAGTGGCCAAGGGGAAAGGCAGTGATGGAGCAATGAGGACCTGCATGGGTGTTGGGCCTGGGGCACACCAGCCCAGTAAGAGCAAGCTTGGACCCCAGAGATTCATTCATTCATTCTGCAAATGTTTACTGAGCACCTCATTTGTGCCTGGCAGACCCTGTGCTCAGTGCTGGGGACACAGCAATGGACAAGACCCCTGCCCTCATGGAGATCACCTTCTCATGGAGGAACACAGACAAAAAGCATAATAAGGAAGTAAAAAAGTATTTTGGTCCAGAGTGATAAGTGCTAAGAAGAAAAATAAAACAGGAAAAGGAAACAAGGGGTGGATTTTTATTTTCATTTGTAAATAGTGTGTCCAAGGAAGGTCTAATAGAGAAAGTGACACTTGAGCAAAGATGGCAAGGAGGTGAGGAAGTGAGTCAGATGGCTCTCTGGGGGTCGAGCATTCCAGGCAGAGGGAACAGCCAGGGCAAAGGTGTGGAGCAGGGAGCGTGCCTGGCACAGTCGAGGAGTAGCAAGGAGGCTGAGGCCAGTGTGGCTGGAGGGGAGTGAGGGAGGAGGAGGCGGTAGGAGAGGAGCTCAGTGAGGAAATGGGGGCCAGATGGTGAGGCCTCCTGGACTCACCATTTACAAGGATCCTTCTGGCTGCTGAGTTGAGAGTAGACTGGGGGAGGGGCAAGGGCAGAGCCAGGGAGCCAGATAGGAGGCTGTTGAAAATAATGTAACAGGATTTGCTGATGGATTGGATGTGGGAGAGAGAAAAAGAGAGAGAGAAGAGAAGGAGAGAGGGAGAGTGTGTGTGCAAGTGCAAGCAGACGGGTCAAGGATGGCTCCAGAGAGTTCTGGTCAATTTGCTGGAGAGGCCAGCCAGGCCTAGAGGCTCAGTGGAGGCCCTCAGGGAGGCTGGAGACCAGGGAGTGGGCTGGGATGAGGTGGTTCTTTCTGTGCCCCCAGGCGATCCATGGATCCCAGCTCAGCCCCAGGAAGAGCCATTCTCTCTGGACTCTGGTCTAGGGGCTGAGCTTAAGTGGTCTATGCGCCCATAGGAACCTTGTGCACTTGAGCCTCCTACCCATCCATTTACCCACACAGCTACCTGGCCTCCTCCCCGTCCCTCCCTCTCTCTTTCCTGTCCTTCTACTGTCCTTCCTCCTACCCTCCCAGCCCCTCCTTAGCACCCCAACTATCCGGGCACTTCCCCAGGCACTGGGGCTGCATCCAAGAACTTGGCAGATGGGGTCCCTGCTCTCGTGGACTTGACATGCAGTGTGTCTGGGCTCGAAGCAACTTCACAGGACAGAATAAGACCCATGGATACTCTTAGTTCTTTCCTATTCAAGATCATGCAACAAGTTTGTGACTACACATGATTTCATGGTAATATATTTTCTAAGTCACTTCAAATAAAGTCACGATCACTGGAAATCCTGGTCAGGTCATGCCTCCTGGTTTGTGTTTCAGAAAAGACTGGCAGAGCCAAGGGCCCCATGCTGCCGAGGCTCACGGAGGAAGGGCTCCCAAGGAGGCAGAGAGGTGGTGGAAACATGGCATACCCAAAGGCAGGGGTGGCGGGAGTGTGTGGAGGAGGACTGAGCGAGTGTGGGGTGTGGGGAGGCTGCAAAGCCAGGTGGGCCCCCCTGGAGCCTCTGGCCTTTGTTCTGAGGGCAGTGGGGAACCACTGATGGTTTCTGAGCTGGGGACCAGTGCGAAGGCTGTGGCCCTGGCCAGTGCAGGGTATAGAGACCTAACCCAGAAAATGGGAGTATCAAGGGGGTTGAATGTGGGGAGTGACTGGTTGGATCTGGACGTGGGGCTGATGCCATCTGCTGGGGTTCCACAGTTGGCCACCTCAGAAAACCTCACAGCAGACGTGCTCCTTCTACAGTGCTTCCCACCTCAGAACTGGCCCCATCCCCACCCAGCCCTCTGCACCGCTGGAACCCGGCGCCATCCGAGACTCCCTGTCCCCTATCTTGAAGTCACTTTAATTTTGGCTCTCAAATTCCTCCCCAGCATGTCCCTTCTCTGTACCTGGGCAGCCTCTGCCCCAGGCTGGGCCCTGCCTCTCCAGGCCTACACTCCAGGTCTCTCCATGGCCTCCTCCTGGCCTCACGCCTCCAGCCTTGTACTGCTGTTCCATCCCTTGCAGAAGAACCAAAGGGATCCTTCTAGAACCTGAGTCTGGCATGCCATCCTCCTCATCCTCATGGTTTCCCGTTGCTCTGAGGAAAGCGCACACAGTACAGACCCTCCTAGCTGAGATCCAGAGGATGAGCAGGAGTGGGGGAAAGAATGTTTCAGGAAGAAGCAACCTCCATGGGCCCATGGGAGGAAGCAGAGTCCTGTGCCCACCCACATCAGGGTAGCCACTGCCCGGCACCCCACCATCTATCCAGGAACGCAGCTTGGAAGGGGCAGGAGCTGAGCCTGGATAGACCAACTCCTGGGGGCCTATGGGGTAGAAGGCCCTGTGGGGACCTTACCATTAAAAAAAAGACCAAAAACCCAGCTTTATTGAGATATAATTCACATACCATAAAATTTACCCCGGTGTACAATCCAGTGGTTTTTAGTATATTTATAGGGTTGTGTAATCATCACCACTATCTAATTCCAGAACACTTTTATCATCCCCCAAAGAAACTCTGTGCCCACTAGCAGTGCCCCCCTCCCCCTTGGAAACCGCTGATCTACTTTCCATCTCTATGGATCTGCCAGCTCTGGACATTTCATATTATGGAATCAGAAAATATGTGATCTTTTGTGTCTGGCTTCTTTCATGAGCATATAATGTGTTTTTAAGATTCACTTATTCATGTTGTAGCAAAAGTCAGTACTTACTTTTTATTGCCAAATAATATTCCATTGCCACATTTCCACATTTTGCATGTGGGTTGTTTCCACTTGGGGGCTATTATGAATAATGTGAATAATGCTGCTATAAACATTCACGTGCAAGTTTTTGTGTGGATGTGTATTTTCATTTCTCTTGGGTATATACCTAGAAGTGGAATCACTGGGGGTGTGGTAACTCTCTGTTTAACCTTTGATGAATGGCTATACCCTTTTCCATAGTGGTTTTCCCCATTTTGACATTCCCACCAGCAGTATATGAGGGTTCCGATTCTCCCCATCCTCAGCAACACTTGTTAGTGCCTGCCTTTTGATTATAGTCAGTCTAGTAGGTGAGAAATGGTATCTCATTGTGTGTTTTTTTTTAAGATTTATTTATTTATTTGAGAGAGAGAGAGAGAGAGAGAGAGAACGAGAGCACAAGCAAGAGGGGCAGAGAAAGAGGGAGAGAGAATCTCAGGCAGACTCCGCACTTAGTGTGGAGCCCAACATGGGTCTTGATCTCACGACCCTGAGATCAGGACCTGAGCCGACACCAAGACTCAAACTCTTAGCCAACTGCACCACCCAGGCGTCCCCTCACTGTGGTTTTGACTAATGACTGATGAGTTGAGCATTTTTTCCTGTGCTTATCGCCCATTTGTATATCTTCTTTGGAGAAACGTCTGTTCATATTCCCTACCCATTTAAAAACTGGGGTACTTGTCCTTTTATTGTTGAGTTGTAAGACTTCTTTGTATTTCTGGGTACAACTCCCTTATCGGGAGAAATGAGGTGGAACACCAGGCCAAGGAGCAAGGCCCTGGGGCTTCCCTGAGCTCCACACTCCTAGTCCCAAGGTCTGTGCCCTGGGCCTCACGGAGGGGCTCCCTTATCCCCCGGAAGGGTGGGCATCTGCACCATGAGTCACCCTCCCCCTCCAGCTCCCTTGCCTCCACGGCCTTGACCCACTTCAGACACCACATGGCGAACACTTCCCAGGGACCATGGTGCCTCCACCCATCTGGGCCCCGGCCCAGCAGCTGGTTTTCATATCAAGGAAAAGGGAAAATGCTGATCCTCGCAGAGGTGACTGCAGAGAAGCTAGCACCTGTCCGCACCCGCTCAACACGGCCACGACCCCAGCTGCGACAGGCTGGCCGCCTCCACGGCCCAGAGGTCGAGCCCGCGGCTTCCCCGGATGCCCACCCCATGGACAGGCAGCAGAAGGCGGGGAAGCGGCCCCCGCTGCACTGTGCTGTGGGAGGGACGCCTGCCAGGGCAGCCGCAGCCCCCTGGGGCTAGGCCCTCCCTCACCCTGCTTATTTAAACTTTCATGAACTTTCCACAGTTTGTAAGTTGAGCTCCTATAACTTTGAGAATCAAGGGAAATGGTAAAAAAATGACAAAAAAACCAACAAAACAAAACAAAACACAAAACCTAACCGTGGCTGCTGGCTGATTTGGCTTAGACATCTGGGGGATTCTTTCTCTGTGGCTGCCCAGGGCTGGGTGCTAGGCAGAGAACACAGGGGCTGTGCTTGCTGGGCCGGTCATATGGGGGTCTCACAACCTCCTACAACCCTCTGGGCTGGGTGTTTGCTCAGCCAGTGACCCTCCAGCCTCATGCCATTGTTTGTGACTCTGTGCAGGGTGTGAGGGGTGGGGATGGGGTCTCGGCCACTGCAAATTCACTGCCCCCAGGGGCACAAAAGGTACAAAGAGGAGATGGGGCCTGACAATTCAGGGAAAGGAAGACCAGGCATAGCTGGGGGGGGGGGGCCTGAGGCGTAGCCTCTGGGAGCTGGGGAGGGACCGACAAATGGGGGGTTCTGCACTGTCCTTCAAGGAGGGTTAGGATTTCAAGAAGGCGGTAAAGGCATTCAGACAGAGGACAGCATGCACAAGGGCCTGGCACACAGGGGATCTGGGTGAGGGCTGTTATCTAGGGGGTGAAGAGAAGCAAGTCAAAGGCCAGGCTGGGGCTGATTGTCCCTGCGCCCCTTGTGCCTGGCCACCAGCCCACCTCCCTGATGGCGTTCCTAAGTGCTAAGGCACCCTCTGGTCCTCTCCCTCACCTTTGCCCCACCTCTCCCTCCTGTAAACCTCTCCCCTCGAGCCCCACTGGCTGGCTCTCCCAGACAGCACTTCTCTCCTCTGCAGGATTGGGCCTGAGGACTTGTTCCTCCCTCCCGCAGCGCCCCAGCTGGGCCTGCCACCCGCCACCTGCCACCCACCCACGTGGACCCCCCTGTACCCCTGCTGGCTTCAGCTTTGGCAGGCTCTGGGCCCTGAGGCCCCTCTGCTCACTGATTACACAGCAGCCGGTGGGCTCCAGAGCCAGAGCGAGAGATTTATTGTGGTTTTTAGGGGGCGTTTAGGAGCCGATGTGATAATGTCTGTGAACGCACTTTGTAAACTGTAACGGGGGAGTGCCATGCACATGTGAGGGGCTGTGGCTGGGGAGGGGGCGGGAGCCCAGCCCCCAGATCACCTCCTGGGGCTCAGCTGGGAAGCCCCTCCAGTCCTGGGGGTGCACAAGCCCTGCTGGGCTGCAGGGCAGGACTCCCAGCCTGCATCTGCTGGAACAGGACCTTCCTGGGCCTGCGGGCCCGTCTGTGTCACCAGACAGCACTGGAATGAGCCGTGAGCCAGAAAATTGCCCGGGTCCCTCCCTCACCCAAGAGGCCCGGTGGCACTGCAGTGACCGTCACACGCTTCCTGGCTGCAGTGGGGGAGAACGCAGGCCTCCCAACCCCCACCGCGAGGGGACCGAGCTCACAAAGGGCACAGTGGCTGCACTGGGTGGTCTTCTGGGAAGGGGAGCTGCCCACAGGCAGAAGGGCCCTGCCCTCCTACCCTTCTAGCTAAATGTTACCATCTGAGAATTTTTCTCCAGTGTCAAATGTTTGTTGAGCACCTACTATGTGCTTGGCACGGCTCTAGATGCTGGGGGTACAGCAGAGATCAAGACAAATCAGAATCCCTGTCCTCACACAACTTCCCTCCTCTTGTGGAGGGAGGGAGGGCGAAGACAGATAATACACAGCAGAATAAAGATGATTTTAAATACCGGTTGTTACTACAGAGACAGTGAAATGGGAGGATTGGGAACTGCTGAAGTTGGGGAGAGAGGCAGAAAAGTCCTTCCTGAGGGTCCCCGTGCCCATTTTCCAGGTGGGCCCCTCTCCATGGCCTCTGGGACAATCCTGAGGGGTTCAGCTGGTCCTCCCATGACCTGCCAATCACTAGACCAAGGCATGCATGCTCCTAAGCAGTCTCCCGGGCCTACAGTCAAGGGGCCCATGGGGGTCAGGTGTTCCCCATCTGGCCAATGTGGGGGGCTGCTGAAAATCACGCCCTTGGTCTCATAAGGACAAACAGGGGAGTCTCCTTGAGCTTGGGACTGGTTGTCTTTACTCATCTTGAGAGTAATGAGAAGTGAGCTAACGCTGTTTGAGGCTTACCAGGGCCAGGCTATTCTGAATACCGGATCTGAGCTAAGACAATCCCCAGCACAACTCAATGCTATGGGAACTGCCATCAATATTCTCATTTTACAGACAGGGAAACTGAGGCCCAGTGAGGTTACCCAGAGCCATACGGCTGGTAGAGTGGAGCTAGGATGTGAACCCCTCAGGGCCCACACTTTTAACCGTTCCCTTCTGTCTCCCTCATAAAGGTCACAAGCCTTGAGCCTTATGATTGCCAGGCTCTGCTGAGTGGTTCTACACACATCACCCCACATCAGGCTCATTACAGTCTCTTAAGTCAGTTGGTCTTCCTATGATCTGCCCTACACTTTTTACAGAGAAGGGAACTGAGGCCCTGAACAGGTGAGTCACAGCTGGGAGGCTGGGAAGTCAGGATTGGAACTCAGGCCACTTCACCTCAGAACCCAAGCACATAACCTCCTGGCTTTTCTCCTCTTTGCCTCCTCATCTGCTGTCTTATTTGTGCCCCTGAAAAACCCCCAGAGGCTTAGCTGTTCTCCCATATTGCAGATGGGCACACTGAGGCTCAGAAAAGTGTTTTGTGATTGACTTGCCTGTGTTTGCTGGCTGTTGATCTAGGCCTGCCTTCTGGCCCCTTCACCCAGAGGGCCCATGGCTGGGCCACTGTGGCCAGGAGATGGTTGGGGGTGAGGTGGGGCAGATAGGGTCTTGGGCATTTGCCCAGATGTGCAAGGTTCTGGGAGGGAGGACTGCTCAGAGCCAGCTCTGGGATCCAGGCGCTGCCATCTCCTCCATTACAGACCAGTCCTTAGCTCTGGAACTAGCCCTGAGGGGGTCCCACTTTCCAGCAGGGCAGGGGCACTCTGGAGGGCCATGAAGGCTCCTGGCTTAGCATCCTACCAACCTGTGACCTTGGCAAGGTCATCTTCTCTGAACTTGTTTCTTCTCTGTAAAATGGGATCCTGGTGTCTGCTTGGGTTTGTGACACACGTTTTTAATGAAACCTGTTGTGTGTCTGGCGGCTGCAAACGTGTGGCTCTTGCCTGCTCCCCCGCCCCCCCTCGCGCTCCCCCCCCCCCCCCCCCCCCCCCCCCCCCCCCCCCCGTTCTTTGCTCAGGAAGCGGCAGGATGAAGGGATACTGGATGAACCTGCCCTGGGGAGTCATCACAGCTGCCTTGGCCAACGAGGGCTCTCTGGGTGACTCTGTCCCTCCCATGGGCACTGGCCAGATGCCACCCTCGACCCTGTGGTCCTGAGGCTTCTTCTGGCCTCACAGGTATCAGGGAGGCACAGCTGGATCCTCCCTGAGCCTCCTGGACATTCCCCAGGTGGACTGCACCTTCTGGGAGGGATTTGATGCCAGTCTAAGGGCAGTGGCAGCAGAGGCCCTGAAGCCTTGGCAGTGGGATTAAGGTGGAGAAAAATGAAGCGTGGAAATCATTAGCTTCCTTGGTTGGCAAGAGCCACCCTGAATGAACATTTGAGGCTTTTAAAATGAACATCAGCTGCAGGGACTGGTGCCCTGTGCCCACCATGGCCCAGGCCGCCTAGCGGAATCCCAATCCCCCGTTCTTCTTTGATTGCCACTCAGCCAACACTTACTGAGCGCCTACTGTGGGCCAGGCCCCGAGCCAGGATGGGAGGGAGAATTCAGCCAGAGAGCAGCAGCCCTGTGGCAGGAGCGCAGCCGCAGGGGCCATGGTGCCAGCCAGCAAGGAATCAGACAGGGCGGGGCAGGCGCCACTACCTCCTGGGGGGCTGTGGGAGCAGGGAGGGGCTGGGTGGCCCCAGGGAGATGCAGCAGTGCCAGGAGGTTTCCCAAAAGAGGGGCCTTAAGGGGTGGGGGTGGGCTTCCTATGGAGAGGGACCTGCAAGGGCAGTGGGGTATGAAAGGCTCCAAGCAAGAGAAAGCACATGCCTCTGGGGCCAGGCAGGTGGGCCTGGTGGGGACTGGGGAGAACTGCAGGCTAGTGGTCTATCAAGAGTGGGGGGCGTGGGGGGAGGCTTCTGCCTGAGCTTCCTCTTTTCCCAACTAAGCTGGAAATGTGGGTTTTTATGGGGAAATTCCCGATTTTTACATGTTGGGAATTATTTTTAATTAAAAACAAAAAATACTATGGGGTCAAACCAAGCTGGCTTTGGCTGGGTTGGGCCTGAGGGCCAAGTTTCTGATCTCCGGTGACAGAGGTGATGGGGAGGCAGGGAGGTGGAGCAGGCTGGTTAGAATGGGGGGGGGGCGGGCAGGGGGGGGGGCCGGGCCGGGGGGGCCGGGTTGGAAGATGGG
>NC_058407.1:6932213-6937348 GCF_002201575.2 Neomonachus schauinslandi
GCCCGCGCCCCGCGCTCCGGAGCCCGGCCCCGCTGCCCGGGCTCTCCTGCGGGACCGATGCCGGCCCTCCGGCCGCCAGGGTAAGGGGGCAGCGCGGGCGCGGCAGGGTGAGGCGGGAGGATGGGTGGGCGCCCGCCCCGGGGACCCGGTGCCTGCCCAGCACCAGCGTCTGGCACGTGGGGGCGTCTCAAGTTCCCTCTGGAGGCCGGACAGGTGGCGAGAACGCGGGGGTGTGATGCTCTAAGGCTAGCACTTACTGCGTGCCTACTGTGCGCCAGGTGCGACCGGCTCGTCTGGAGTGGGGGGTTTTGTCCCCATTGTACAGATGAGAAAACAGAGGCTAAGAAAGGGCAAATAGCTTGCTCAGGGTCCCCAGCTAGGAAGTGGCCAAGCCAGGATTTGAGCCCTCGGCTGCTTGACGCCAAAGCCAGAGCTCTCCCCACTAGGGCACACAAAGCCACAGAGTGAGGGTATGAATATTTCATTGTAGAAAAGAAGAAAAAAAAAATCAGCCATTGTCCCACCACCATAATGCAGCCACTGTAAGCATCGAGGTTCTTTATTTCGGCCTTGGTTCTTTTTCCCCCTTTCTTTAAGAGTATGTGCTTTGGGGTCATTTGGACCCTGGTTCCATCCTGGCTATAGCACCAAGAAGCTTTGAGCAAGTCCCTTAGCTCTCTGGGGCTAGGTCTCCAGCCTAGGAAAAGGGGGACACTCCCTGGGGTTACTGAGGGGATTAGATGAGACCTGGTGAGGTAGCCCTGAAGGAACAGTAGGAGACAGGGAGGGGCCGGGGCCTGGGGCATAGGTTCAGCAGAGATTCCAGGAGCACCTAAGTGCAGAAGCGCTGGGCACTGGGGGCCGTTGGGGGCAGCCTGGCCCACAGGCTTCCTAGTGGGAGGGCTCTGTCCAGCATATTGGAGCTGCCTCACCTCACACCCTGCCTTTTCCAGGCTCCTGCTTCCTCCTGGAGTGTCTGGGACGGGGGCAGCCCCCCGGCTTCACCTCCTCTGGGAAATGAATTGGCTCCAGGAGGAGGTGTCCAGCACTGCTCAGAATTTTGCTCCCGGGGTCAGCATTTGGGGGCTGGCTTCTCCTAAGCCCGGTGGGCCTGGGTTTGGGGCCCTGCTGGGACCTTCTGGGCTCACAAGTTAAGCATGAGGTCCAATTCCTTATCTTACCCCAGGCCAATGACATGACCTCCACCAGCACCCAAATTGGAGACCCCAGGCCTGTGGCCTCCCAGACATCTCTACCTGCCCATCTGTCCAGTCAGCCACAGGGTTCCTTTGGTTCCTGCCCCTTAAATGTCTATCCCTCCTTTTACCCTCTGGCCTGGACATTTCCACCTCACCTCCCCTGCCTCAGCCATCAGTCTGGGACACCGTAGCCGAAGCTGTCTTTCTAAAGGCAGCTCTGAGCTTCTGAACTCCTCAGCTGTCCACAGATCTAAACTAGGCCAAACTCCTGAGCTGCCCCTTGTGGCTGAGCTTCCTTATGGTCCGCCCTGCCCACTTCTGCAGACTCACCACTATGAGCAGGATGTCCCCTGGTCACAGAGCCCCAGAACACTGGGTCTCCCCCATCTGAGATGATCTCTTCCCCAAACATCCCTTCCCTTGTGTTTTCTGGCCTGTTGAGCTCCTGCTCATGCTCAGGGCCCAGCTGGGTTTTCCTCCCTAATAGTCTTCCCAGACCCCCACCTCTCTCAGGCAGGTGGAGTCGATGTGCCCTGCCCATGGGCACCCCTGCTCTTGGCAAGTGCCTCCATTATAGGTCTCACATGGTGCAGCATGGCAAAACACGCTTCTCTGTCAGCCTCCCCCACCAGAGTGGGAGCTCTGGGAGAGTAGGGGCCGGGGCTGACGCATGCCCAGGGCCAGATCTAGCACAGGGCCAGACCCGGTGCAGCCAGCTCAGCGATCTTCGAGGAAGGAACACTGGGGAGTCCAGCAGAAGCAGATGGACCTAAGCTCCTTAGAGGGGCTCTCAGAACCCCATGGGAGTCGGTGAGGAGTGGAAAGTCATAAGCCTTCTGCCTTCTGGGGGTCTCCTATTGGTGAGCAGGGTGCCCTAGATTGAGGAGATGAGGACCAGATTTGCTCCCAGGTACCTGTAGGCCTTGACCCTCAGCCATGGCCGTCAGGGACCAAGGTCCCACCTGGATTTGTTGGTGCAGTGATGGTGGGCACTCAGGTGGAAGGGCCTTCCCTGCCCTGTCCCCTGAGTTAGCAGGCCCCCTCTGCCCCATGGAGCCCACCTCCGACGTCCTCCCAGGGAACCAGGGAGAGTTATGTCAGGCCCTCTGGCCGAGCGCCAGGGCTCCCCGTGGAACTATAAATTGACCTGTCGAGAGAGGGAAGAGATTAATGTCGGCCATCTTCATTAGCGCGTCCCCCAGGGTGATGGTGGCTGCCCTGAGCCGGCTGATTGGAGAGGGTGTGAGTGAGTGAGGGGATTGAGGGGGGTGGCACTCCCCCCCAGAAAAGCAAGAGGTAGGGGCCAGGGCCTGCCAGAGAGCCGTGGCCTCTTCCTACTGTTAGAAGGGCCGTCCCTCTGGCCTCTGGTCCTGGCAGCAGGCGTGAGCTTTGATGGAGGACCTGTGTGCTAATTGGGAGCAGAGATGCGCGCCCTGCAGCTCCGCAGGGCTCCCAGGCTGACACCGCCAGCATCCGCGGGGCCTTCATTAGAGGCCTTTCCCCTGACCAGAAAGGAGCCTGCTGTGGGCTGGAGGGAGGCTTTCCTCCTTGCCTTTCCCATCCCCCTCCCCCTTCTCTTTACCGCGTTGCTGATGGGGAAGGAGGCAGCTTTGGTGTGTGGAAGGGACGATGAAGATTGGAAGATGGGAGAGGTTTAAGACCTTATGCTTTCTGATGACCACATGACCTTGGGTTGGGGCCTGTCCTGCTCTGCGTTTGAGTGTCCTGTTCCATGGGACAGGCATGGTCATGCTCCCTGGAGTGAGTGGAGATCCAATAAGGGAGTGTGTATGGATGGATTCATCTTTGGAAGTGAGGGCAAGGCAGAGCCTGGGGCTGAAGCCCAGACTCAGGCCCAGCTACTCAGGTTCAAATCCTGGTGCTGCCACCTCTCATGAGGCCCTGGGCCCTCTGAGCCTCAGTTTCCTTGTCTGGTGATGGTTGGGGGCTGGGGCTGGACTTGTGGGGTGGGAGTCCCTTTTGGTAGACAGAAACAGAGCCTCCTTGCTGAGTGCAGGCTGCTGTGGGGCGTGACTACAGCAGCAGGTCACGTGGTATTGGCTTGTGCCATCATTCATTCATCTGCTCATTCATTCATCCAGGCATGCCTCCTGTACTGTTCTTGTACCCACAGAGGGATTCAGAGGTGGCCTTGTCCTCGGGTGGCTTCCCTGGGGAAACAGGTCCAGGAACAGATGGGGACAGGGCTGCATGAGCTGCTGGGATCGCTAGAAAGCAGTCTCCCCAAGGCTAGGGATATCTGGAAGGCTCCAAAGGGACACCCATGAGGTGGAGGTGGTGCAGCCTTTCCTTGCATATCTTGTCTGCACCAGACTCTGATGTGGGGGAGGCCAGCAAGTCACCAAGTTCCTGGCCCCTTGAGGTCCTTAGACCAGGCTGTTGACCAGGGTGTGAGCCGGGGAGGCTCTGCTGAGTATCTGGGGACTGAGATCACTCTCCATGCCCAGTCCTCTGTCTCCCAGCCTTTCCTGCACATCCAAGGGTGCTGGGAGGGGGGACTTGGTACCTGGTATCACTGGCCTCCTGTTCATACCTCAGATTGGGTTCCAGGAGCACCTGGTTGGCCTAGTGCCTGCTCAAGGCTGGGGGTAGGCAGCAGCTGGGCTGGGACCACCCCATGGGATGGTTGAATGATTGGGGCTGTGCCATTCGCTAGCTGAGGGTCACTATGGGACTGTGGCTCTTTGTTTCTCCAAGCCTCAGTTTCCTTGTTTGCACAATGGGATGGCGCTGTGCTAATTGCCTGGCATACACCTGATGCAGCACAGAGCAAGCAAGCACTGTTTTTGTAGTCACTTCTGCCTCAGGCGGCTGCCCTGACTCCTGCTTGCTGCCCAGGGAACCTTGGGCTTCTCTGTGGCCCCAAATCTCTCCATCAACCTACCAGGGGGTCCTGTGCACCCACTGTGCACCCGCTGTGCACTGTGGAATGTTTGAACAAAAAGCACATGGTTCTGGAGTCAGAAAACCCAGCTCTGAGTTTTTGCTGTGTAGCCAACCAGCTGTGTGGCCTTGGGCGCAACACTTAACCTCTCCGTGCCTCTGTTGTCTTGTCTGGAGCTGAAATGAGATGTTGTACACCGAAAACCACAGAGCAGTTTGCATTGGTGTGTGATCCTCGGGTGGAAGATGGAGCACTGGACCAGGGGTGCGTGCCCTGGGTGGAGCTCCTGCCCCCGTGGCCGCGCAGTGTGACTTTGGGCACATCTGTTAAAGGGGGCCGTGGCACCTGCCCACCTCACAGAGCTCTTCGGAGAATGAAAAGACATGTGGAGTCGGGGACAGGGGCTGCTCATGGGAGCGATTAAAGGGCTGGCTGCTTTCTTGGAACCACCCTGGCCCTGGAGAGGTGGATAACCTCCCTGGGCCCCAGCTTCCCAGCTGGAAAATGGGACCAGACCCCCCACCCCCCCACTCGCCCTGGTGCCTAGATCTCTGTGAGTCTGCGTGAATCAGAACGTTAGCCATTCTGTTTGGAATGCCTCTGAATGGGCTGCAGCCCCATTTAATATGAGATGTGTTGAAATCTACTGTCATCCGGACTTTAATATATTAAGATTGCCCTTTGCAAGTCACGTGCCGAGAGGCGGATGATGAAGGGGTGCCTATTGTTGCTGCGTCGCGCCGTGCCCAGCCAGTCCCGCCTGGCAGCCTCGGTCGCCGGAGCTGGCAACATGGCTGTCTGCCTCCGCCTTCCCCGAGCAGGCAGGAATCACTAACGCGTTAGCAGTTTCATTAAGCCTCTCGCCAGCCTCCCCGCCTCCCTCCCGGGCCTCCTCGGTAATTATTTCCCCAGCCCTTGTACTCGCGGCCCCTCAGCGAGCTCTTCGAGCTCTTCGTTATTGGCCAAGTGGCCCCCGCAGGCTGGGGCAGCCTGGGCTGCTGGGACCGGGCTCCGCCGAGGGCTGCCCCCCC
>NC_058407.1:6937448-6999054 GCF_002201575.2 Neomonachus schauinslandi
CCCGCCTCCCCGCATTGCCATTTAAGCTTTGTGTCCCCCTGAGGCCTCCGTGAAAATGCAGATCTGCTGCCTGCCAGGGGTGACGTTAACCCATTATTACACACCCAGCACAGGAGTCTCCTCGGCACAGCCCGCCTCCCTTCAATCAGGCGAAAAGTTTCTCAGGCCTTCCTCTGGGGCTGTCACCCGGTGGGCACGGGGGACCCAGCTGTGAGGGAGTTGGGATTCATTGTGCTGGGAAGCCCTGAGCATCCAGGGCCCCGGGTGGGTAGCTGGCACCTGCAGTGCAGGGCACGCATGGGGACTGAGGGGCCGGGGTGTAGAGCATGGGCCTGGGGCATGAGAGCGTTGTCTTCCTGGCACCCAGAGGTCCTGGGACCCACAGTCCTCCACCGCTCGGGTGAGCATGAGACCCAGGTGGGCCCGAACACCCCATCCTCTTGGCCATGATGACTGGCTGGGAAATGGGCGCCTGGCCCATCTGAGCCCATGAGAGGCTGCCCTGGAACTTGGACTTAGGGTCCCAGCTGTGGTTGCTGAACCCAAGCATGTGGATGTGGGGCTGCCAGCCACTCTCTTCCACCAGCCGTATCCAGGGCAGGGAATCTCTGAGAAAGTCAGCGTGAGGAGGGAGGCAGAGCTGAGTGGAAGTATGTATTACTTCGTTGGAGCCTCTGGTTCCAGCGATGCCTGAAACCACCCCTGGAATTGTCAGTTATGTAAACAGGCATGTTCCCCTCTTTGCTCAAGCCATCTCGAGCTGGATTTCTTTTTCTTGCAACCAGTAGAGTCCTGATTGGTGAGGAGAATCAGCCAGGATTTTAGAAAAGAGGTGACATTTCGAGTTGGGTCTTCAGGGATGAGTAGGAGTTTGCTGGCAGAGAAGGGGCAGGGAAGGCATCCCGGCAGAGTATGGGACTGGGAGTCAGAGCGAGAGGAGAAACTCCAGGGTCAAGCCTGGAGAAGTAGTTCAAGGCCAGACCACAGGGGCCTTGGATGGGAAGCAGCAGCATCCAGAGGGTCCCAGGAGCGAGCCCCTGATGTGGTCAGATCCAACTGTGCTATGGAGACTAGCAGTTCATTCACTCATTCACTGAACAGATTGATGAGCACCTACTATGTGCCGGGCCCTGAGGATACAGCAGTCACCACTGAGATGCAGGCGCTGCATCCTGCAGCTCCCGTGCTGTTGGGGAGACAGACAATGAGCAAGGAAGAAGATAACAGAATGTGAAACAGTGTCATCTGATGGTGACTGGGGTGGGTGGGCATGTGGCCACTACTGGCCAGGGTGCTCTGGGGAAGCCTCTCCAAGAGAAGACATTGGAGCTGAGAGCTGAAGGACGAAGAAGGCTGGCCATGGGGTGATCAGGAGGAAGAGTGTCTCAAGCAGAGGCAGGTGCAAAGGGCCTGTGGCAGGTCTGAGTTTGACCTGTGGAGGGGCAGAAAGGAGGCCAGTGTGGCCATGAGGTATGGTAGGGGCCAGGGGCCAGATCATTCTTAGAAGGCACTTGGGTTTTCTCCCTGTGATGGGGAATCTTTAGAGGGTCCCAGTAGCAAGTTTGGAGGTACAGACATGGGAATGAGGAAGATGGCAGTAGGGCTGGAGCTGGGAGGGTCCATGTGGCCTGGAGAGTTGGGGGAGAGAGGAGGCCTGGATAGGGCCCCAGTTTCTGGAATGAGCATCTGGCAGGGGTGGGGTAGAGGTGCCATGCAGGGAGAAGGGATACCAGGAACAGGCCTAAGCTGGGTGACATCTGGGTGGAGGGGCCAGGGGCAGCTAGGGCTGGTGATTAAAGCTGAGGTTGTCCAAGGGGAGGGGAGGTGGGGGCCATGGCCTGGAGAGAGGGAGGACATCTGGAGCGGTTTTTCCCACCTGACCACCCCAGCTATGCCAGGGTATGCCAGCTGGGGCTGGCATGGGGTGTGAGAGCCAATTCTTGCCCTGGCCATCCCTCCTGCTGATCCTGGCTGGAGCCCGTAAGTGACATAGCCTGCTACCTGCAGCCATGCCCCCCTCTGCGGTGAGAAAGCTCACCCAAGCTGCTGTGTCCCTTGGTACCAGCTGGTTTGCTTGGCTGGAGAAGGCCATGCTAACGGGACCAAGGTCACAGGCTGCACACTGCATGGGTGGTGGGCTGGATCCCTGACCTCTGGACGGGCGCCTGGGACCATGCTGCTAGTGCCTGTGGGTAGCAGACGGGTGATGGCTGGCCCACGGACCTTGGTTGCTCACCAAGGGTAGGCCTGGAGGTGAAGGTGAGGTGGGCCAAGCTAGTCTGGGCAGGGCTGGGAGGTGATCTGAATGCCGGGGGACCCCTTCCCCAGACCTGGAGCCCTGCCCCCTCCAGGATCTGCTGGCCTCCCAGTCTCGCCCCCCGGACACCCCCCACGCCCAGTGAGTGCACTTGGAGGTCCCCAGAGCCCAGGTCTTTCTTGCTACCAGGCTTTGCCCCTGCTATGCCTTCTGAGACACTTCCTCATTCCCTTCCCCCCGCTCAGCTCAGGGGGTAACAAATGCCCCCAGTGCATTCCCACAACCTCTGGGCTTTTCCTTCTGCCAATCAACATTCAGTCAGCAAATTTATTCACTTAATAACAATATTGAGGCCCTACTGTGCACCAGATCCTGTGCTGGGGGGAGAAGTTGAGAGGGATGCATCTGTGGATAAAGCAGACCAGGTCCCAGCCTTCACAATATAGCAGGAAAGACAGCCCACTAGTAAATGTATAAATACACGTCTAGTACTGGACTGTGGGCAGAGCTGTGTTGGAAAGCTGAAGGGTGCTGGACTGTGGGTGGGCGTGGTGGCGCTGATGAGGGCAAAGTGGTCAGGGAGGCTTTCATCTGAGACCTGAGGGAAGAGAAGGTGCCAGTTATAGGAGGTATAGTGGGAAGAGCATCCCAGGTGGGGATGTCTGCTTTCTTGTCTGTCTCTCTTACTGCCCAGGCCTCCTGGGGTCTAGCACAGAGCTAGGGTCTTCGCTGGGGCTAAGCTTATTCGGGTAGGGTCCCCAGGGGCAGGGATGATATATGGTGGCCCCACAAAGCCCAGATCCCAGGAGTGTAGGCAGAGGCCAAAGCCATGCTGGGTTGTGGGGCCAGCTGCTGTGCCGCTGCTTGGGCCTGGGCCCGAGGCTTCGGGTGAGCACGGAGCCCTATGAGATACCCCATGGGAAGGGCTGGCCCCATTCAACAGGCAGACGGGACAGAGCAGCCTACATGCTTGGGGTTAAATCCCGTTCCCCTTAGAGGCAGGGAGGCCAACCTCAGGCAAGTCACTGAATTTGAGCCTCTGTGATCTGTAAAATGGGCACAACTGTGTCTCCCCCAGGAGGCTGCTCGGAGGATTGAATGGGCTAATACTCAGTGCAGCACCTGGCACAGGACGTTGACTGGGTGTGTCGCCCTCACCCCTGTGGTTATTCTTGGCGTTTGCTGAGTGAGTTGCAGGCGGGGCTGGTGTTAATCTGGAATCTATATCCCGGCGGGCTTGTTCACTGTGCCATCTTCTAGAACAGTGCCTGCAACACATGGGAGGTGCTCTGTCGATGTTTGTTGACTGACCACTGACTGAGTGGACTGGCCGTGTGAGGGAGCGGCCCCCAGGTGGTGAGGAGGACAGGGCACAGAGCATTAGGGCTTTACCCTCCGGGAACGTGGGTCGTGCCTGGTGGGCTGACGGTGGGGGCTCCCAGCCACCTCCTCCGGCTTGCCCGTCTGGACCTCCACGCACATGCTGGGCCCTCCTGGTGGATGTCATCAGGCTGGGTCATGTTTTTTCTTCACTGCCCATGTCCTCTCCAAGCTGCCCATGTCCTCGGTTTCCTCCTCTGTAAAATGGAGCTGATGGTGATCCTGACCCCCCTGATCCATCCCCAGGTCATTGGCAGACTCATGCAAAGATGATATTAAAGGGACCCAAAGGACAGCTGAGCCTGCAGGAATGTTGGTGGTGATACTGGTTTCCCAAGGCTGTCCAAGGTCTCCAGGAGGCCACTGTGATGCTTAGGCTCCAGCCAGAGAACCGGGCCTCTCCCTTCTTCTGTGGCCTGCGGCATGACGGGTACCTGTCTGTGTGGCCCCTACAGTGACATGGTACATTGAGTTGGCTTTGTCTAGTCGCTCATCCAGGGCCTCGTGGAGCCCGTTCTCACAGGAGCCTGCCCTAAGCTCTAGCCTGGGCCCCTTAGCCTGGGCTCCCACTGCCCCTGTGATCCCGTATCCCGGTGGGCCCCTGGAGGAGCCACCATGGTGGTGTGGCACTGTCCTGGAGGGGAGCCCCCAGGCTGGGACATAGTGGGTTTGCAGGAAGGGTCCAGTTTAGAAGTGGGTCCCCGGAGGCCTGATTCCGCACCCAGTGTGTGCAGAGCTGGGAGAGAGAACCGTGGGTCCCAAACTCTGGATTCTTCTCAGGTTTACGGCTGGGAGCAGGTAGGCTCACAGTGGGTTGGATGAGGATTTTTACCCCTTTTCCTTTGCTGTCCCTGAGGCAGGTGGAGACCACTGGCCCCTTGCCGCTGGGGAAACTGAGGCGCACAGAGGGCCAAGATGAGAGGGAAGCCAGAGGCATTGCGGTGTTAGCGTGCCCTGCATTTGCAGTGTTGTGGCCACTGGCCAGGCTGGTGCACAGCCTGGGCACACGCCATCCTCTCGAACCCTCTGTGCAGTGAGGCGGGTCCTGTCACTGCCCCCATTTTGCAGATGCAGGAACAGACTGAGAGAGCAGGGTGATGGAACCAGGATTTTGTTCTAATTTACTTTTTTTGGGGGGGGGGAGGTATAATTAAATACAGAAAAGTGAAAAGTGCACAAATTCTAAGTGTACAGCTGGATAGATTTTCATATACACGCATAGCTGTGTAGTCCGCCTCCAGGTCCAGACCTCGAACATTCGCAGTGCCCCAGGAAGCTCTCTCGCACCCCACACAGTCATCACGCACCTGCCGCCAACAGTGGAACCTCACATAAATGGAGTCACACAGTATGTCTCCTTTTGCGTTTGCTGCTTTCACTGAGCAGGGTGTCTGTGTGAGTTGTCCGTGCTGTTGCTTTAGTAGAAGTTGACAGAACTGGGGTTGGAACCCTCCTGCTAACTCTCCCCATGGCACCAGAGATCACTCCTGCTCACGCCCCTCCAGAGGCTCCCATTGCCCTTGGATGACAGATCCAAATCCTCCCCCGGCCTTGCCTCTGTCCACTCCTATCACTGCCCTCTGGCCACATAAAGGGTGAATGGACCTGTTAGCCTCAGAAGGTCCAAGCTCCTTCCTGCCTCAGGACCTTTGCACATACAGCTCCTTCCTCCTGTCAGCCCTCCGCTTCCTTCCACTGCCCAGCTGGCATACCACGTCCTCTGGCGTGCCCGTCTGGCCCTCCGCACACATGTTGTGCCCTCCTGGTGGATGTTATCAGGCTGGGTCATGTTTCTTCTCCACTGCCCATGTCATTTGTAATTAGTTGTCCGTTAAGCATCTGCCTCCCCCACTAGACAGTAAACTCCAGGAGGCAAGGGATGATGTCTGTTGAGTTTACGGCTGCATCCCCAGCACCATGCATTGATTCATTCACCCATCCTTCCAGTCATCTGTTCATTCAGCAAACACCGAGTGCCTGCCACGCTGCAGCCTCTTTGCTAGGATTTGTGGAGTGAGTGGCTGGCTGGCTGGCTGGCTGGCTGGCTGGATAGATGGATGAGCGAATATCTGTCTGCCTCTCACAGCCAGACTCTTGCCCCTCCATTCCACTGTCTCTGATACTACCTCTCTGGGCCTCAGTTTCCCCAATTGTTGAATGAAGGAGCCACACCTGGCCCGTCCAGCCAAGTTCTGATTCCGAGGATGTGGAGCAGACAGGCTGGCTTTGGCGGGCTCATGCCTGGGGGCAGCCAGTGGGGCAGGGGGGTGACTCCAGGCCACGGGCAGATGCTACCCCAGACAGCAGTGCCTGCTCCAGCATCCGCTCCAGTGCCCGGCAGGGTGCTGTCCCCACCTGTGTTACCTGCTAGGGAGCAGGGCTCAAGGCCGAGGTCCATGAGGGGCTCGCCACAGCCACACAGCGGATTCCGCCTCTGAGCTCTAGGCTTGGCCTGCTGGGCCCTGGAAGGAAGGAAAAACTAGGGTTGCCTGGGTGTGGGAAGCAGTTGGGGCGAGAGTGGCCCCCCCCCCCCCCCCATGGACCTGGGCTCCAGCCTGGCTTCCCCCACCTTACAGCTGGGTGGCCTTGGCCACATCACTTCCCCCATGAGCTCAGTTTCCCCGGCTGTACAGAAACAAACCAAACCAAACCAGGAGTGACGATCACGATGGTCCCACCCTCACGGGGCCCCTGAGGGTCACAGGCTCTGGGGGAGCGTGCAGGCGGTCTCTGTGAGGCCAGCCGCCCTCTCCAGGGCCCAGCTGGACCGAGCCCGGGCCGGGAGCTTTGCAGCGCAAGGTGGCTCCGCGGCTTAGCAGCTTGTCAGCCTGGCGGGCGGGTGTCCTGGGGCTGGGTTTGATTAGTTCAGGTTGACAGTCGCGCTCTGCAGCGCTGCCGGGAGGGGAGCCCGTGATTACCCTAATGAAGCTTGAACGCAGTTTGTCATCCAAACAGCTGGTTCGGAGCCGCGCTGCTGCCGGCTGCCCGACTCAGCCATGCAGCCGTACGCCCGGCGCTGCCCGGGCCCGGAGTGGCCCCGCCGCCGGGGTGACCGGGAGAGGCGGTGGTGGCCCTGGGTACACAGCGGGTGGCCCCCCGGGACTGGGACGGGCCCCCGGGGGGCGGGGGGACTTGGCAGAGCCTTGAATGGTGGAACAGGGTAGCTTCTCGGGACACTCACAGGGCAGCCCCTTGACTGTAGACCTCGGTTTTCCGATCTGTAAAGTGGGTGGTGGGGACCTTGCAGCTCTAAGTCTTGGATTTCAGGCTGAGGTGTTACCTCCTCTGGGAATCCTTCTCAGACCCTGTAGGCTAGGTCAGAGGCCTCTGTAGGCATCCGCAGCCCTCAAGGCTCCATCACCCCCTGATGGCCCTGTGTTGTCACTGAAGGGTCTGGATGCTTGTCATTGTGTCTTCATTCATGCATTCGGCAAATATTTATGACAACATACCGCAGTGGGCAAGCCAATCACCATCCTGCCTTCATGGAGTTTATACTCTGGTGGGAGAGAGAGACTCATGGGACCTTGACTTTAACTGGGGAGCCAGGGAGGGCTTCCTGGAGGAGGTGGCAACTGAGCCCAGAACGATGAGGACGAGTGTTCCAGGCAGGAGGAATGGCATGTACAAATGTCCTGAGGTAGGAGGGAGGGAGCGTGGTGTTAGGTAGGCTTGTGGGTCATCTGGTGACATACTGAAGGTGTCAATGCTTCCCAGGGAAGGAACTTATTTCGTGCCCTGCACTGCACAAGGGCACCGTGTGATCTTTCATTTAACCCTTCTGCCGGCCCTGGGAGGATCATTGTTCCGTGCTGCAGGTGGGGAAACTGATTCATAGCACAGAGGGTGGTGTCCTACAGTCCACGGTGGCCTCGGGCTCCCAAGAGGCCCTGGACTAGTGCCTGTTGGCTTAGCTTGGGTTAGAGTCCATGGGGACACTCAGACGAGGAGGGGGCTGAGCTGGGACCTGGGAACTGGTCCAGGGCTTAAGCCCTTGCCCAGTGGAGGAGGGCCGGGAAAGGGGCCAGCAAGCAGCCTGGGGCCTCCACCAGACAGTGAGTGGGTCTCCTGTTACCCTGGGCCATGACTCGGATTTGAGCCTAGTTGCTCCTGAGCTCACTCTCCCTCTACCGCCCACTGAGCCATTTCTAACCAGTTTGAGGCCATCTTTTTCCTAGGCCTTGTCTTGGATGGGGGACGGGGTTGGCACGGGGAAGAAGGGGACACGGGAGGGTGAGTCTGGGAGGGCACTGGCCTCCCCAGTGGCCAACCCTTGGCTGCTTCCCAGTTTTCTGTGTCACCTCTGAAGCTGGGCCCCATCTCCAGCCTTCTGCATGCCTGGCTTTCCAGTATGTATCCGCTGGGGCCATCCTGTTCCCGCTACCCCTTTGCTCTCGTCACTGCCTTCTGCTATGCGGTCTGAGGCTCCCTGCCACTCCAGCACAGAGCCCACATTCTGGCCCATCATTCATGGCTTCCCAGCTTCGTCCCCACGCCTCTCCTCACTTTGCCCCCCCCCTTCCTCCTGGAGAGGGGAGTGTGGGTTCCTGGGTCCTGCACGGCCATCTGTCCCGCGGCCACTTTCGAAGCAGGGGTGTTCAGGCTGGGTGCCAGGCTCAGCAGGTGCTCCCCACCACTGTCGGGCAGACGTGAGCAGCCCTTGGCAGCCTGGGAGCTGGGATGAAGGACAGGTTTATGGCCTCACTGCAGGAAGGGAGGAGTTCCCATTGCTCTGCTCCCTCCTCATCGCTGCTCATGGTGTGACTGCCGCCATTGCCACCGCCTGCCTGGGGACGTGGTGACTCCCAAAGAGAACTGATTTATCAGATTCACCTGCCTTGCCCCTGGGAGACCCCACCAGGTCCCTGCCCTGGACCAGAGACGGATGGGGAGAGCTGGAATGAACCAGGGGAGGAGGCTGGTGGGACGCAGGTGTGGCAGAGCAGGCCCACGGTCAGGCAGTACAGATGTCCCGGGCCTCCTGAATGGTGGGCAAGGAGGCACGGGCTGGACCCCAGCCTTGGTCAGAGCCGGCAGGAGAGCCCCCAGTGTGCTTGTGGGGCCCCTGAACCATCCTGTGCTCAGGTCCTTTCTCCCACCTGGAATGCCCTTCCCTGGCCAAGACCTGCACCGAGGACTTCCTCTGGGGCCTGGAACAGGCCACAGCAAATGAATTCAGCAAGAGTAAACAGTGATGCTCCTGAAGGGGTGTCAGGCCCTTGCTGTGCCCTGGGCTCAGGTTAAGCATTCCTGTGTCATCTGCTTGACTCCAACCTGGTCGTAGTCCCTCTCCCCATTTTACAGATGAGGAAACTGAGGCCCAGAGAGGTTAAGTGACTTGCCCAGGGTCACACAGCCAGGGAGTGAATGAGCTGGGATTTGATCCTGGGCAGTCTGAAGCTAAGGACTGGGCTTATAACGAAGAGAGCGGGGATGGGAAAGGGAGCTGGACCAGGCTCAAGGTGGGCTGTGGCGTGGGAGCCGTGCCTGAGAAGGGGCCTTAGTCCTGTGGGTTGAGTGCTGCTGGGGGTCTTGGGGCTGAGCTGCCTCCAAACACAGCCTTGGTGAGGACTGGACATTAGGGCCATCAGACACTGGAAGGCACCCGGGTTGTCCTGCTTCAGAGAGGTCCTCCAGGACACCCATCAGGGAGGCTAGGACCCCAGGCCCCCTGCCTTCCCAGGACACCCTGGTCATTTGCTGAGAAATATGTTCGGGAGAGCTGGACTCTGCAGGGGTGTGTCCAGCTTGGCTGGAGGGCCCATTTGGACAGAGCAGCCGGAGAGGTACAGAGGTGCTGTCCTGCAGAAGGGGCAGCTCATAGCTGCTCCATGGTGAGGCCTGGGAGGCTGGGCGTGAGCCCTGGCTCGGCTCCGTGACCCCTCTGTGCCTTGGCCCCTCCCCCTAAGCTGGGATGGTACCACTTGCTTCAGGCAGCTGTCATGAGGGGAGAGTCCCCTGGGAACAAGCCCGGCATACAGTAGTCACTTAATACACATCAGTCCCCTTCCCCTTCCTGATCCGATGCCGCGGAGATTCGTTTCAGGCCATGGAGAAAGATCTCACTTTGCTCACCAGAAAAGACACCTGGTAAGTGCTTGTTGAAAAGACTGAATGGCCGAGGGGCCACTCACAGAGCCAGGCGGACTGTGCCCAGAGCTGCAGCTTTGGACTCGCCTGGCTGTGTGATGCTGGGCGGGGCATCGCCCTCTCTGGGTTCCTCTTTCCAAGGTGAGTAAGGCGGAGGCAGCCCACCCTTCCCCACCCCCCAAGGGAGTGGATGTGGCAGCTCTTTGCCAGTTTACAAGCTCTCTATAGACCGAGGTGGTGGTTTTACACACGAGGAAACTGAGGCCCAGAGGGGTAAAGTGCTGGCGTGGGGCCACCGAGCTGGGGCTGCTGCCCGGCTCCATGAGGCTCGGAGTCCATTGCCCATCACCGTGCTGCGTGTGCTCTGGGGGACGTCCCCTGTCCTCGCTCAGAACCTGGCATTGGCCAGCTGGGCGCTGGCACACCAACCCCAGCTGGAGTAGGCTCTTGATGCACATCGCAAGGTCTGGCTGAGAGCAATCTGTGACAAAGTGTCGTGGGTCATGTCTGCTGGGAATTTACCGCGTGGCCTCATGCCCCCACCAAGAAAGGAGGGGCCATCATCACAGGTTGGCTTCACCAGGAACAGATTCCCAGGTGTCTGGGTGGGAGGTTTCTTGGGGAGCGCTCTCAGGACAACACCTGTAGGGGTCAGAGGGTGAGGTTGGGCTGCAAGGCAGTCACAACAGATGCCTCAGGACCCCATTGGGCCGCCCCAGCTCAAGGCCGTTGTACCCTGCGTTGACCGTTGACCGATCGCTGGGGCAGCTGTCCCCGGGGAGGGGGCGGGTCCCTTCTGCTGAGGGACACAGCTGGGCACCCTGGACAACCCAGCCCTCTGGCAACTGGGGAAACCCTTGCCTTGGCCCAGAAGCCCCTGGCGTTCCTGTGTTTCTGAAACACCGCCCCCCCCCCCCCCCCCCCCCCCGCCACCAGCAACCCTGTGAGGTAGGGCCACTTTCAGCCTGAGAAACTGAGGCTCACAGAGATGCGCAGGCCCCACGGGCCTCAGAGTGAGTAGGTGGCAGAATCGGAGCCCTGAACATGATACCCCGCACCCCACAGCCACCGCCTCCCAGCGCACCGTGCCCTTCACACTCTGGGCCTTTGCTCCCGAGTGCCTTCTGCCAGGAGTGGCCTCTTCCTTCTCGGTCCAAGGCCATCTCAGCTCCACCAGACCTTCTCCACAAAGCCCTGGCTGTGAACCTTCTCTGTCCTGTCCTCAGGGCCTTTTCCTCTGGTGCAGGCCCTCACTGGCGTGACGTGTGCCTGGCTTTGATGCTGGTCAGGACTCTGAGCTCCTTGGAGGCGAGGCTGTGGCCCCTCCTTGGTATCCTGCCCACCTCCGACTCCTGGTGTGATGCCCAGGCCCGTGGCACTGCATAGACATTGGCAGAATTGAATTAAATTTTCAGGGCCTCCCTTCCACCCGCTGTGTGACTTGAAGCCGAGCATGCAGTTTGGGCTGGTGTCAGCCCCTGCTTCTTGGTGATGCTCATGAGGAGGAAGTCGGGCTCTGCTGGGTAGGCAGCTGTGTTGCTGGGCCCGTCAGGTGGGCCTGGCCCTGGGAACTCTGAGGGAGAGGGAGGCAGCTGATGAAGGGCCAACAGGCAGAGGGGACATCTCAGGGGACTTTTTCTGGAGGTTTTCCTCTCCTGGGCTCTTGGGGGAGGAACGTCCCCTTGCCTGGCCCTGGCGCTGGAACAGCGGGGTGGGTGGCAGAGGGGTGCCGAACAGAGATGACTCATGTCCCCAGCACCTTTCAGCGGCCCTACTGAGCATCCGTGTGCCCAGCCCGGGGGAGGCCAAAAGAAGCAAATGTCCGGTCAAGGAGGCTGGCCAAGGGGCCTGGAAGCTGGAGAAGTATCTGGGCCAGGCCTGTTGGCACGTGGCCTGAATTGCGTATGCTTGACATTCGTTCATTCATTCATTCGTTCATTTACCCAGCTGTGGTTTCCAGAGCCCTAGCTCTGCGCAGGGCATGGGCCCAAGAGGGACCAGGCCGGGGACAAGGAGAGAACAGGGTCCTGGGCCGTGGCTGCCCGAGTCCTGCATTTGGCATCCAAGCCTGGGATCCTTCTGGTCTTACCTCATCCACAGATACGCTGGTGGGCCAGCCACCTTGCCTCTCTCAGCCTCACTGTCTTCACCTGTAAAATGGGGTTAATGATAGTCTCCAGGTGGCCAGGAGATCACAATGGCTATAAAAGCCCATTAGCAAACTGCTCAATTCAGAGCCGACAGCACAGATTAGTTCTCATGTTGTAGATTATTTTCCAATATCACTGCTTCTGTTTGTCTCACCGTTTCCATCCCTCCCAAGTCTTTCTCAGGCCCAGTGAAATTGACCCACGGTTGCTTGTCATGGTGGCTGGCCGCTTTGCTCCTCCCCGGCCTTGTTTCCCTCAGTCCCTGCCCCTTCCCGGATTAGTAATAGTTATAATGACACGCTCGGGGGCACCCTGCCTCGTTCATCCTCACCACAGCCTCCTGAAGGAGATAGAGTTGCCACTCCCATTTTACAGATGAGGCAACCGAGGCTCAGAGCTGGCCTCAAACCCGGGCCCCCATTCTGGGGTCTGTGCTCTGAATCACCGGGCCCCCTGTTTCTCGGCTTTTCCTGTGTCTGCCTCAGTGAGGAAAATGTGGCTACACTCAGCCAGTTGGCCGGACTCGGGGAACCTGGTGCTGGTCTTGTTCAGTGTTCACCTTGCCTGCCTCTCTCCGATTCCTCCATCATATCGGGCTCCTTCCTGCCCCGGGGACTTTGCATTCGTGGGTTCCGCTGCCTGGAGATTCTCACCCCACAGCTGTGCAGGGCTCAGTTCAACTGTCACCTCCTCAGAGACGTCACCCTTGAGTGACTGAGAGCTCATCCCCACCTCTCTCAGCATCATGCTGTCCCCTCCCCTGAACACACAGCTCCTCCCTGGGGTGCTTGTCACTTGAGGCAGGTGACAGCTGAGGGCCTTCCAGCTCCCGTGTCTTCAGAGTCCAGCCACTCTTGTCTCATGGCCCCCACGTGTTGCCCGGTCCTGCCCCATCCTTCCCCTTGCGTCCTGGGCCTCCGCCGTCTCTGGTCAGGTTGTCCGGTGGGTGCTTCAGCCTCTGAACTAGAGGCCAAAGAAAACTGAGCCAGGTGAGTGATCTGAAGCTGGACTCAGAGAATACACGTTCCTTCACTCCCTCCCTCCAGAGAGTGCTTCTCCAGCGAGGGAATGAACGTCCGTCACTCCCTCTCCAGGCTTTCCTGGCCCATGTCAGGCCCTGTGTCTTGGGTCCCTCCTGACAACCTCTCCAGGGAGACCCTGGACCTCCCCTGCTGACATCTGATGTTGTGATCGAGGGCTAGTCGTTGCTCTGACATCTTCGAGCCCACCCTCTCCCCTCCGCCTTTGTGTGTGATGGCTGCCACGTGCCCCGAGCCAGATTTGTAGCCAGCTTCTGAAGGACCTTACCGTGGGTGTTGGGACCCCAATCCCCCCAGGGTCCTCTTGTATATCTTCTGAGTGTTCATAGCGGCCTCCCACTCAGTGCTTAGGATAGGGCTTCACACAGTAAGCCCTTGAGAATTCTTTTTATTCCAGTTGCTTAAATGCTGCTGTGTGTCTTGTGCTTTCTCAGATTCTTTTTGAATTAGAAGGGAAAACGGTAATGATAGCAATAATAATTGCTCATATTTTTTTAAAGATTTTATTTATTTTAGATAGAGAACGACAGAGAGAGAGAGCACATGTGAGTGAGCGAGTGGTGGGGTGAGGGGCAGAGGGGGAGGGACCAGCAGACTCCCCACTAAGAACAGAGCCCTATGTGGGGCTTGATCTCATGACCCCGAGATCATGACCTGAGCCAAAACCAAGAGTCAGATGCTCAACTGACTGAGCCATCAGACACCCCAATAATTGCCCATATTTAGCGAACACTTGCTATGGGCTGGGCACTGTTCTAAAGGTTTTTACGTGTACCAATTCATCCAATTGTCCCAGTCTTGTGAAGCAGGCATAACTGCCCCCATTTTATATGAAGAAATAGAGTGAGCTAGCAACTCGCCCAAGGTCACAGGGCTCGTAAGTGGTGGAGTTGGGATAAACCCAGCGGTGCCCCCAGAGCCTGTGTTCTTGAATCAGTAAGTGTAGACGGGAATCTGTTTTGCTGAAGAGGGGACAGAAGGACCTGGGCATCTGTCCCATGGGTCATGCCTCTGCAGATGGAGTGGACAGGAGTGCAAGCTGCCTGTGGGCCCCTGAGCCATTAGAGGGGGCTGGCCATAGGAGCCCGAGAGTTGGGGGTGCAGATGTGGCCAGAGCTGGGGGAAGCTGGGGGCCCCTGCTGGAGCCTTTTTTGTCTCCCCAAACGGGCCATGTCTGGGGAGCCATGTGTCCTGAGTTGCATGTCCCTGGTGCCTGGCGCTCCCCTGTGCCCTACAAGACCATCTGTCTGAAGCTTCTGTCCGTCACGGGCGGGTCAGGCCACAGCAGCCCCTAGGTCTGCCTTGTTACGAGAAGGCCTTAAATCCATTCCCCACCCTTGCTCCTGAATTGCTTGTGCGCTTTTTACAGTTGCTTGGGGAACTGTAAGTCTGCGTTGCCTGACTCCTGTGTATTTAAATTCTCAGCCATAATGTTACATTAACTCATTTTTTGCAGTTTCCTGGGAGGCGGTGTGTACATTACTGGGGCAGTGGGGAAGTGGAAACGGCCAGGCACGGGGATAAACACAGCTGCAGACGTGCCCAGCCCTGGGGGCTGACCGGGGGGCCCCCACCTCCAGTGGGCCCCCAGGAGAAACATTTCCTGCCAGCCAGGTCTTCATAGTGCCCGAGGCCCCCTGAATTTGTGGTCGCCACTGTGTGGCCGGTGAACTCAGAATCCCGACTGGGGAGGACTCTAGAGCCTGGGTGAGGCCTGTGGATCACGTGTCCATTGTTCATTTGTGTCCAGGTGCCCCCGCCCCCACTGAGCACCTACTGTGCACCCAGCTGGGAGACCGTGAACACGCCTGACCATCCTGTCTTCCCCAGATGGTGTGCTGGGGGCGACAGACATCGACCTGTCAGACAGATGGTGCCAGGGGCCAGGATGGCCTTGAGAGGAAAGTGGAGAAGGGGATGGGAGTGGGGGGCCGGGGAGAAGGGCACGTTGGGGCAGAGACCTCAAGGAGGTAGGGAGCCAGCTTCATGGCTTTGAGGTGGTCGTAGTAACGGTAGCTGACTGTGAGTGACTAGAGCCCTGCTCTGCACGTTAGCTTATCTAACCCACGCTACAAGGCCATGGGGGGGGGGGGGGGCTCATGCCCATTTTACAGATGATGCCCGGCGTCAACAGCCACAAAGTGGCAAAGCTGGCATCAAACCCAGGCTGTGTGACTTCATCAGCCAAGTTCTCAGTGTTTTCTTCCATAGCTCTCTGGGGAAAAAGGCATTTCGAGTGGGTGGCACAGGACATGCAAAGGCCCGGAGGCCAGAATGTGGTAGGTGAGATGAAGGAGCTGCTGGAAAGCCAGTGTGGCTGGAGCAGAGGTGAGAATGGAAGACAGAGGTGGAGAAGTTGAAGGGCTCAATTCTGAGGGCTGTGACGAGGAATCGGGGGCTCACTGCTCACTTGTCCTGTTGCTGCTGGGACCAAGGCAGGAGTGGTGGGGCAGGCTGGTTAACAGGGCGGGCAGAACTGTGTGGTAGGGCAGGATCTGGGGCCCCATGAGTGAGAGGGGAGCTCCTGGGAGAGCCCCGTTGCTCTGGGGTCCTGCTCAGAGGATCAGAAAGCTAGGACTTCTCTGCTGGCCTCCTCGCCTGCCCCCGTGGGATGTTTGTCTAGGCCTCTGCAAGGTGTGAAGAGGGGCTTGGAGCTCAGCCCTGATGCTTTATTTAGTTGTTCACTCCTTGCCTCTGTTTCTTCATGCAGGAAATAGGGGCCCGGATGCTCATGAGAATTAGATCTGATGGTTGTAATGTTCTGGCACTGGCAGAACTCGTTGACCACTTGCTCTCTCATTTGCCTCTCTGGGCTCTGGAGGGAATGAAGGTCAGGAAGGGAAATGACTTGCCCAGAGCCCCTCTGGGTCCTAGTGTGGAACGTCGGGGAGAGAGACCTGGGAGGAGGCCCCTGCCCCCCACAGCCTTCCACGGTTGCCCAGGCAGGAGTGGGGCTGGGGAAGCCCAAGCTTGGAGCCCTGGTGGGTGGGCCCGGCCCTCTGGCCTCCATGCATGTGGGCACAGGGCAGGGCCAGAGGAACACCCGCGCTGGTCTTCGTTCCTGCTGTGCTTGCTGCCTAGAATGTCCTCCCGCTCTAGCCACGTCCTCACCCTGCACGTCTCAGTTCAGGGCCGCAGCTCCTCCAGGAAGCCACCTCTGACTTTGCCCCCAAACATCACACGCCAGCTTGGTGCCCCCATAGCCCTGTGCTCATGTCGCTTTCACTGTGGACCTCACCTGGTGTTGGGATCTGTCCTCCCCTGCCCAGCCTGGGGGCTCCCCGCATGGGGGGCTGTGTCCCAGCCCTCCTGCAACCTCCCCAGTGCCCCTTACAGGGCACGCTATGGAGCTGCTGTCAGTGCATGCCTGCAGAACAGAGCTGGAAGGACCTCGGGTGGTAGCTCAGGGGTATCCTACGCACTCAGGTCTGGAGGTGGCCAACGCCCCTTTCTTGGGACAGCTCCCGAATGGCAGACCCTGGCGCCAGCCAGACAGTAGCCGTGGGTCTGCTAGAGTAAGGCTGGTCACCTGCAGCTCAGCGACTTGGCCTGGAGTCATTCCTCCCTTGAGGTCCCCGATGAAGGCTTGGTCAGGCAGTGCTGGGGGTCGCTGAGCAGAGGGCCCCATCCTGCCCCCCTCACTAGGCCTGAGCCCAATCCCCAGAATCATCTCCAAATACCAGCCTCTCTTCTTCTTCTTAACGAGGAAAGCTCTCTCCTCCCCACCGTTCCCCCTTCTTCCCAAATGGGTTTACCATCCTGCTGTGCCATGCTCCCCCCCATCTCCTCCTCCCCTCCTCTTTACAGGCCACTGAGGGAAGTGGAGGGTGGTGGTGTATATTTTAGTCGATTGTTCCCCATACGCCCCAGTCTCTCTGGGGTGGGGCTGGGGGGATGGGGGAGTAAGTAAATTATATATTGAACTCCTAACTGGAGCTGAGGCCTTGTGGTTTCCATGGCAACCAGGCTGGAAATAGCTCGGCGTGACATCACGATACAGGTATAGCCGGATCCAGCCGTTCCCCAAACAAGCTGGCGAGGGGAGCGAGGGATGTGTGGTGAATTAGCATATGCAAATCAGGCCTGGTGAGCCTGGTGGGGCCTGGGACGTCCCAGCAGGGCCTCTGGCAGGTAGGCGGGCCAGGGGTGCTGGTGGGGTCAAGGCCCAGGCCTCCCCTGGCACGTGCCCCGCTGCTGGGGCTCGTAGGGGCCTCCAGTGTGGAGCCCAGGCGGCCTGGGCTTGCCTGCCCTGTGGGGCTCTGGGAGCGTGGCCAATGGGGCTGCCAGGGGACGGGCAGACGCACGTGACGCAGAGCAGAGATTGTTCCCTGCCCGGGCTCGAGTGGGATCTGGCTCCTCTTGGCTCATAGATGCCTTTGAAGCCAGCTACCTAATTGGGCCTTGCTGGCTAGCTGCCACGTTTCTCTCCAGGTCTGTAAGGGAGGGGTCACCCTGTGCCCACCTTGGTTTCCCTCCTTCACCTCCGGGGCGTGGGAAAGGTCCACAGGTGACCCCACTGTTGTGTCCAATATCCCCCTTCCTGCCCAGACCCAACAGGGAAGAAAGAACAGAGCGCTTCGTTGGTGGCTTGGCACTGCGCACTGGTAACTTGGCCTCGGAGCCTCAGTTTCCACCTCAGTGAAGGGGAGAGATTTTTTTCCCTGCCACCTACCTTGCAGGATAGTGAGGTGGCACCAGGGAAGGGTCTAAGTGAACTGGATGGGCCAGAGATACGTTTGGAGGAGGAGGAGGAGATTCTCTGTCATCTCTGTTTAAATCGAAGCTCTGTCACCCAGCACTGTCCCCCCCCCAATGCCACACACACACACACACACACACAAACACACTCATGAGACTAGAGAACTCGCAGTAAATTTCTGGGCGAGGTGAAATATTGCCACCTTCATTGTGGTGATTTCCACACGAGGGCTCTTGGCTGAACTGCCAACAGTCGAGCTGGGCGTGCTCTGTGGCTAAATGAGATAATTTATTCATTTCAGCAAATGTTGAGGGTGTGCCGAGTGAGGGCGGGTAGGGAAGGTGGGGGATGAGTCAGACGGGGCCGGGCACCAGGGGCGCTCCGTCTGCCGCCATGGGAGGCAGACAGGTACTGTGGCCTGTGCTACCTGGGGACTGGGCTGTCTGGGAAGATTATCAGGGGGCATGTCCTTAAGGCCGAGTCAGAGTCCACTTGGCTGGGAATGGTGTTCCAGGGAGAGAGGCAGGTGAGCACCGAGGCTTGGAGGACACCCAGCATTTTGGGGAAGGGCGATGTTTAGCTGTGACTGGAGTGAAGTGATGGAGATGGCACCAGAAAGTTCCACAGGTGCCAGCCCCAGAGGGGCTTGAAGCCGAGGAGCTTGGACATGGTCCAGGAGGCAGTAGGAGCCATCGATGGTACCTGAGCAGGTGACTGATAGGATCAAATCCTGGTTTCAGAAAGAAAAGGTGGGCCGGCGAGGGAGCTTGAGGCAGCTTGGTGGAGGCAGAAGTAGTCATGGGCCGTATTAAGGACAGAATGCCAGCTCCAGGCCCTCCAGGGAGCCCCTGGAGCCAAGAGTTGCTCTTTCTATGGGCAAAAGAGCAGGAAAGACATTCTGTCCTTGGGCCTCAGTTTCCACATCTGTGAAATGGAGCAATGATAGCAGTAGGATGTGGGATCTGTATTAGCCGACAGATGTGAACATTTGTTCTCCTGGGTCCCAGGATCAATGGGGAGCAGTAGGAGGGAAAAGCTACGGCCCCGTGTATTCTGAAAGGAGGGGACAGCAGCGATGGGCAGGGGTGCTGATTTCTTGCTGAGGCTGGGGGTTTCACTGGCTGTGTTCTGGCCTTGGCACAGGTGTGGCTTTGTGTATTTGGTGGGAGGGAATTCTGCCTGGGCTGCCCCTGAGGCTCCCGATGGCCAGCGAGGGTCCCTGTTCTCATCTATTCTTTCCCTCTCCACAACTTTGTTTCCTCTCAGTTCCCAGTTTGGGCGGCCCCTGCTTGGCGCATCTGGGCACCTGCCATGGCCAGGTGGGGCCCTGGCCTCGAGGAGCTTGCCAGTGGAGCTGAATGTGTACATATGAATGATGACGCCCCCCAGGGGAATCAGTGCTGGGATGAGGTCAGCACCAAGGGCTGGGGGGGGCCCAAAGGGGGCCCGCACCCAACCCTGCAGTTAAGGGAGGCTTGCTGGAGGAAGGGACATTTGGGCTGAGTCTTGAGGGAAGAGCTGACCAGACAGGAAGAGATGGAATTGCAGCCGGACGGCCCAGCAGCTGCAAAGGCCCTGAGGGGAGAGCAGGCGTGGTTTGCTCACGGAGTCTCACTCAGTTTTGGCCCCCTGGCCAGCTCAGCACCTTACCCAGAGGTGGAGTCAGTGAATGTTGAGTGAATGAGTGAGTGTTTTTCTTCCTGCCCCTGTCCAACCCACTCCACCTGCCTGGCTGCCGTCCCCTCCCTCATCCTTCATACCCAGCCAGGATGGCCCTCCTGCAGGATGCCTGCTCCTCAGAGGCCTTCTTCCCTGAGCTTGTGCTTGCCTCAGTGCACCTTCCACGAGGACTCCGCAGAGCCCACCAGGACAAGGGGCCATCCTTCTGGACCTCCGGCTTCGCGCCAGCACCTCGTAGCGAGGCCCCGGCTGGCTACTCCCACTTTCCAGTGCCTCACGCCCCCCCGTTAGGTGGCCGGTGATCAATGATGAACTGACCCTTTCCAGAACCTTTCCTCCTGGGCAGGACTGGGTCCTGTGGGAGTCTCTGCAGATGGCTGCAGCTGCCCATCTGTCCCCAGGTCTCAGGGCACTCCCCAATTCTGGGTGTTTCTAAAAAACTACAGAAACAGCTTTGCAGCATCAGATTCAATTGCCCGTCATCTTTAAAAAGAAGGCACGGCTAATTTAAAAACGAATATTCTGCTGGGGTATAACCTGAAGACTTCGGGCAAGGAGGGCTGTTGGGCCATGTTCCCCCCCCACACACGCCCTCCCTCATTGGGTAGCTGTGTGGATAGGCAGGCACTGGGTAGCCAGAGTCCTGTGCCCTCCGCCCTCCTTGTCCATTTGGGGAATCCCTCCTCCAGATGCTGGTCTGGTGTCCTCCGAGTTTCGAGAAATGTTATTTATTTGCTCATTTATTCAACATTCACTGGGTGCTTGTGCTGGGCCAGGCTCTGCGCTGGGCTTGGAGGTACAGAAGTGAGTTAAAGGGGTACAGGCAGGAGCCTCCACTCTTACCTGGGTGGGGGAGGGCTCCCTATTGTTCCCCAGCCCCTCAGTGTGGGCCTCCCGGGTGTGGGCCCCGCTGGCTCCCCGTCTCTCCTGGGAATTGTGGGCTCCCCGGCTCTGGAAAGCATCAGGGCCAGGTGCAGCCCGCCTGCCTGGCTGCCTGCCTGACCGCCCGCCCACCCGCCCCAGGAGGCATCACTGCCTGGGATTTGAGCTCCTCCGAGGGCTGGCGTCAGGCAGTGAGGGGAAATCATTTTCTGACAGTGGCCATCAATTTTGCTGAAAGCCCATCGACGCTCCGGCAGCCTGTCCCTCGGTGGCAGCAGCTGGTCCGTGTCAGGCCCCTCTGTGTCCTGATGACAGAAGCGATTCGCATTAGGCATCTGCCCCAGAGCATTTGTCCAGAAGAGATGGGTTCTGGCCAGTTCCAGATACGCACCGCATCACCTCCAAGTTTATCTTTAGGTCCTTGGGTTAGTGGAGGTGTCTGCTCCCTGTATTGGGGGGGGCCACACGGGGCCCTGGGTGGGGGCGGCCCCAGCAGGAGCCTACGTGCTCTCAGGAGTGGGGCATCCCGGTTCCCCCTGTATCCGTCTTGTTGCAGCCACTGTTCTAGGTACACGGGTTGCAGCCTTGAACTCAGCAGTCGGAGCCCCTGCTGTTGCCCTGAGAGACGGGGCATTTTAGCTGAGAGGTAAAAGACAAGAAGGAGACCACCTTGTATAGGTCTTGGGGAAAAGCATTCTAGGCAGAGGGAACAACCCATGCAAAGGTCCTGCAGTGAGACTAAGCTTGCTGTATTCACAGAACAGAATTCTGTTTAGGCTGCAGTCAGTCTCGGGTAACTGGGAGTTCTCCCGGATCAGAGCCCGGGTCCTAACAGCTCTGGTGGCATCTAGAGGAAGCCAGATGAATTCTGGCAGATGAGCAAGGAAACCCCTGGAGGAGGTGGTGGCTGTCAGCCATGAAGGGGAACAGGATTTTGCCTGGTGGCGTTAGATATGGGGAGGGGCCTTCCAGGAGGCAGGTGCGGTGTGAGTAAGGCCTACAGGGATGAGGTGAGGGTGTGCTGCGCAGAGCCCTGCTTGCAGCTGCAGGGTCCTCGCCACTGTGGAGAGAGGACACTGCGTGATTCCAGGCCACCTCAGGCTCTCAGAGGCCTTGGCCGCCCTCACCTGGTTGGCAGCACAGCGTGGGCCCCGTGGGGTCAGCAGCTCTGGCGTTGAAGTCCTACTATGTGCCAGGGAGTCCACCCACCTAAGTGGGCTGCCTTCTGAGTGCCAGACACTGAAGAGACTCTGGGTATAAGTTACGTGGCACCGCTCACAGGTGGGCATTATCACCTGCACTTCCAGGTGGGGAAACTGAGGCCCAGACAAGTTGAGAGGCTTGTCCAGGGGTCATGTGTGGAGGTGTGAGCCAGGCAGGGGAGCCTGAAAGGGGAAGGTTGCAAGAACCTGATTGTCCTGAACTCTCCTGGTCCGAGAATGATGAGCCACGCCCAGTATGCCATCCCCAGCAGCCCAGAAATCCAGTTGTCATCTTCCAGTCACCCTCCCCTTGAGCTCTGGAGGTGTGGGCTTGAGGCCCGGGCATTGGGCATGCAGGGCGTGGGCATGGGGAGGTTGGAGGCCCGGAGCTGGGCACCCCAGACCCTCATCTGATGCTCAGACACTGAGGAGAGAAGGAGATGCTTCATGAGCTTCCAGGGACCTGTCGCCTCCTGGTTCTTCGTGGCAGAGATGACCATTCACTTCTTTCAGATGAGGAGTCCACGGTGCCGAGCAGGGGTGGAAGGTGACTGGGGCCTCACAGCAATGGGGTGGCTGGGCCAGGGCAGCCATTGTCTGTGGGTCTGTCCCCACAGGACCCACCGTACACCGAGGAATGAACCCCGTAAGGATGGTGGTGGCTATGAACATGCGCCTCGCCTTGGGCTTTGGTCCTGACAATTGCTTTGTTAGGACAGGGAGTGTAAATTCCAGAATCAAAGCTGTTTCGCTGCTCCCTTCATGGATTCTTCTAGGCCTGGGGTCCCACCTGGCCTGGCTTTGTCAGACCCCCATTAATGAGGTCAAGGCCACCAGGGAACCCATCTCGTCCACTGTGCCCTTGGAGATCCCATTCCCAGGAGACATTGGGCTGCAGTGGGCAGGGCCACGGCTGTGTGTACTGTCCTGGTGCAGGGCAGGGGGCTTACTGACCACCGGGAAACAGCCAGTGATAGAGCCCTTGCTGCTCTAATCCCCACCTGCTTGTCCATTCATTCCTTCATGATGGGCACCTCCGAGGCAACTGGAGATTTTCTGTTTTCTCTGCGGCGCCTGGGCCTGGTATAATGCTGGCCATATAACACATACCCTACAAATACTCCACATCTCTGCAAGGTGATTTCGGAATTCTAGGAAGGACTTTCCTCTACCCCCAACGTTTTCCTTCCTTACCTGTTGGCAGAAATTTTATCCTTAGTGATTCATTCCTTTGGCAAAACTATTGTCCAGGTTCCTCTTCTAAAATGCAAACCCCTAGAATCTCATGCCATCTGCAAAAAGTCTCCATTTCTGGGTAACCCATATGCCTAGGAGGTTAAGACTGTCTTGACTATGAATGGGGCTTTGGCGTAGGGGTTTGCAGGAGAAACCTGGAAAGGGGGCAGAGTCAGGAGGGCATGCGGCAGGCTCTGTGTGCCTGCGGAGTGCCCGGGACTATAGTATTCTCGCACTTTCCAACACACAGCTCAGCGCTGAAGGTGCTCTTATTTCCGTTTTGCCAGGAAGGGGGTGGAGGCCTCAGCCCGTCCCCCAGGTGGGAGGATGGGGCCAGGAGTGGGGTCTGCGTGGTTCCCATCCGTGCCCTTTGACTACACCTCACTTCTGCCCAAGACATGGTTATGTGACACTGATGTGGCCCCGACAGGGTGCCCAGGGCAGCTCCTCTGGGCTTAGAGCTGCTGGAGGGGGGCTCGGTCTTCAGCCATTTGCACGTGATGAAAGGCAGTCACTCCAGAATCTGGTTTGAGCCTTGCAATGACCCTCCGAGGCGGAAATGCCCTCCTGTCTCCAGTGAGGAAATTGAGGCACGGAGAGGCCTCACCCATGACCTTCCAGGGAGAACGTGTTAGAGCCACAGAGCAGGCACTCTTAAGACTCACCACCCAGTGCTTCTATCCGCCCCCAGCATGTGGAGTGAGAGTCTCGGGCCTGCTCTCTGTGCCAGGAAGATGGAGCATTCGGGCAGCCCTCTTCTGCCTCTCCGATCACCTGTCCAGTGGCAGGCCCTGCGGGGACCCCCGCTTGGAGCCTCCCGTGGTCCGAAGCTCTGGCGTGCAGGGCCTGGGGGCAGACAGCATGTGAGCAGCGCGGTGGCCTCAGCGGCCATCTGCCCCCGCCCCTCCCTGCATGCGCATGTGTCCGCCTGCCCGAGAAGAGCAATCTGTGCACCTGGTCTGGCCGGTGCTCGGCCAGCTGGGCAGCTCCTAACTGTCCACCCTCCAGGCTGTATTTTCTCGGGTATTGATGAGCCACTGTCACCCAAGACGCAGCCAGAATCTGAGCTAAACTCAAGATGGATCGGGTCTCCACCTCATCAATCTGCCTGTGGCCACGCTGCTGGGGAGGAGGGCGGGCGTGTGGGCTGGGCTGTGCAGGAGTCCTGGCCTCCCCAGGCTGTCAGTGTGGTCTTTTGCAACCACAAATCTCCCTAGTGGGGCTGATGCATTGCTTTCTGTCCAGGAATTTGCAGGGTGACCAGGACCTGGCAACCTTCTCAGGCTCCTACCTGGCTGCCCGTTGCCAAGAGGATAAACCCAGACTGCTCACCTCAGCCCACAGGCCCTGCCCCTCTGTGCCACGTTCTGGCCACACAGGCTGCCACTTCCTCCCCCAGGCCCACCTCAGGGCTTTGCCCCTGCCGTTCACTCTGCCTGGAATGTTCTCTTCATGCTCTGTCCCCTCCTCTCTCTCTCTCTGCTCACGCCCTGTTGTTAAGGTCTGCCTGAAGCACCACTTCCTCCGAGCTCCCACACACACCAGGCTGGATGCCTGTTATTGTTGATGGTCTCTCAGCACCACCTACCTCTCCTGCTGAACCCTCCAGACAGCTAGAATCAATGTGTGTCTCCCTCTGTGTTGTTTCCCACTGTGTCCCCAGCTCTGGTGCATAGTAGGCCCTCAGGACAGGTTTGGTGAGTAAATACCACGTGACTGTCCTTGCCCTAATTAAAAGTTTTCAGTTTCCCGGGGCAGCCCCCTTCTGCCCGTGCCTGCCTCATCTCTGCTCACCAAAATCCAACCATGGGTGAAGTCCACATGCTTCAGTGTGGTTTTGAGGCCTGCAGGCTCCAATCGAAGCAACTCCTCTGCCTGGAGTTGCCTCCTTGTCTGTTCTCTTTATTTGGTCAACTCCTAGGCATCCTTCAAAACCTCAACAGGTACCACCTTTTCTAGGAAGCCTTCCTGGCTGCCCCACCCAGATGGGTTCTGCCCTCTGATTCAGCAAGCTCCTGGGCACGAGGCTCTGTGCAGGGCACTGGGGAGACAGGGCAGGGAGGGGTGGGGAGTAGGAGCAATGCAGAGTTAGGCCTGCAGAGCGGCAGGCTCAGAGCTGCCCGATATTGCTGATGCTGACAAGAGCCGAGCAGTATTCCTGGCAAATGGGTTATGTTTTTCTTATTTCATCCCCACCCCCACACTGTGAGGTGCTGGTGTTACCCTGCTTTATGGATCAGGACGGCGGGGTTCAGGTGCATTCTGTGTCCCGTGCGGCTCTGCACCCATTGAGGGGCATGCAGAGGGCTGTAAGAATATGGAGGAGCCCCCCACTGCCGTGTCTGGGGGGTAGGAGGTGGAGTTCACAGAGGAAGGAGATGTCTCCGAGCTGACACTGGAGGGAAGCATACACATTTTTCCAGGCAAAGGGGGGGCCGGGAGGCAACCATATAGGCGGAGGGCTGGAGGAGCCCGGGGTGGGGGGTGGGGTGGGGATAGGGTGGGGGCGTGTAGGTGTGGAGGGGCGGGGAGGCTCAGGAGCCTGGGGGCTGCCAGAGGTGGGTGGGAAGAAGGGGAGTGGTCCTGAGGAAGCTGGGGGGCGGGGTGGGCCAGGCCGGCACGGGGAGGCCCAGGACCAGGGTGCCTGCAGGGCCCTGGGTGATGGATGGAGGCTCCTGGCATGTGGTCTGTTGCTGTGGTCCTGGCATGTGGCCACTGTGGGCTCTGGTTTTTGGCAGCTTCCGGGCTCTGTAGTCCCTGCTTGTCCCTGTTTGTAGTTTCTGCTTGTCCAGTCTCCACCCTGTTCCTTCCCAGCTGACAAGGTGGGGTGGGGGGAGCCCCAGGGAGTGTTTGTTGTCTATACATTCTCAGGGAAGAACTCGAGAATGAGGCCGGTGACTGTCCCACGGGGTTGGCCAGGTCCATTTCCTGTCTTCTCATTTTCAGAAGAGCCATGTGCCAGCTAGCCCCTCCAGTTTCACATTTTCACAAGGAGGAAAACTGAGCCTCGGAGAGGTTATATAGCAGCATGTGATCACCCAGCCAGGGAGGCAGAGCCACGATTTGGACCCCGGTCTGGCTGACTCCAAAGTCCGGTCCTGCCCAGGGGATCCTCTCCCCCAGGCCCCACCTCATCTCTCCTCACCAAAATCCAACCTTCAGGGCCCCACTTGGAAAGACCAGGCTACGTTCTGGCCCGTGGCAGAGGCTCAGTCCTCTCCCCCTCCCTACCCTCCTTCCCAGATACTTCGTGCCCACCCTCTACTTCAGCCACCCTTCTAGGCACTGGTCACCCTACATCGCGTCCATGCTCTAGAGTTGGATTTCATGGCTTCACCCTTACCAACTTTGGGACCTCTGATTAATTAGCTGTCTGAGCCTCTGTTTCTTCGTCTGCAAAATGGGGGGAGGACATTAGTGCCTGCCCCCTGGATTGTTGGTAGGATTGAGTCCCTGAGTGTAAAGTGCTGGGAATGGTACATGGCACATAGCAGGCCTTCTGTTCACATCACGTGTTACTGTGTCCAACCCCAGTTTTCATGGGCCCCCCCTCCAGGAAGCATCCCCAAATCCTCCGAGCTCCAGCTCACTTGCTTCGTGTCCCGGCGGTGAGGTCTGAGGGTCAGGTGGGTCCCCTGCCCAATGGTAGTCACCTTGGGGGCTGGGGCTGCTCCCCCCATTGCCCCCTCACCCGACCCCAGCTACCAGACCAGGGCTCTGCACATAATAGACACTTAATACATGTTTATGGAATTGAATTAACGATAAAACGAGATAATGGCCTGGAAGGAGCCTGAGTTGTTAGGAGGGAATGCACAGCATAAAAACCAGGCATATTTTTTTAAGCAGATTAATCTGGTCTTAACTCATTCTAATAGCCTGCGCCCCTATTGGCCAAGGCCATTATAATAATATACGGCCAGGGCCGTGGAGCGGGAGACAGCAGTGCCTCAAAGTTTGCCTTCCAGAGGATACCACAGCAGGCTGCCTCCCGACGCTCCACGCTGAAGCCCAGGAAGGAGAAGGGACGTACCTGGGGTCACTCAGTTGGAGAGTGGAGAGAGAGAGAGGAGACTGAGGCTCAGAGAGGCCACAGGGCTTACCCTAAGATGCACAGCTAATGGAGGGTGAGCTGGCACAGGAGGCCTGGCCTTCCTCTGGGGTGACTGCTTTCCACTGTCTTTGATGCTTGGTGCCAGGACAAAAGCTTCCAGATTCTCATCCCACAGGGCTCTTCACCCAGCTTCTCCCTCCTGTGAGTGACCATCCTCACTGTTGGGAAGTCAAGTTTAATGCCTCAGAATACATAAACCCAAGAGGAAGAGAGAGGAAGCTGGTATCAGCCATTCACACCTTAGTCTGAATTCACTTCCTGGGGAAGGCTGAGATCTGAGGGAGCTGGGGATCTATGGGCTATTGGAAGGGGGAAATGCGCTAGCTTCTGTCAGATCAGTGGCTCCAAAGTCACCTGTCCCAGCTGTCTCCTGCCCTATCCCTGAGTCTAGATGACAGTCTGGGAGTCGGGGAACTTGGCTTGATTTCAGAAAGAGAGGCTTGGGGTAGTGACCAGGCAGTGTTCTTTCTTCATAGTCCAGGAGGGAGTGGCCACGCCGCTGGTCAGATGCAAGTCCTAGCTACTGCAGTGGGTGTCCCGTGCGACTGTTCCCTCAGCTTGGCTGTCACCAGAGCCCCAGGCCTTCCCCTCCCTCCTCAGCAGCCTTGGGCAAGTGCTGCTCTCTGAGCCTCCGTTCCCTGGTCTGTGAAAAGACTCATCTGATCCCATCCCAGGGACAGGGAAAAGTCACTGGGTGAGCCTTGGGGGCACCCAGCACAGCCCCAGGCGTGGGTGAAGCCTCCTCGGCGCTATCTCCCCGCTTCTCCCACCAGCACCTGGGGTGGGGGGATGCCTCATGCTCTTGAATCCGTGGGGCGCACAGGTTACAGCAGGCCTGCTCATTGCCTGTTGATAAAAAGCATTGGCGGAGGGGCGCCTGGGTGGCTCAGTCGGTTAAGCGGCTGCCTTCGGCTCAGGTCATGATCCCAGGGTCCCCAGGATCGAGCCCCGCATCGGGCTCCCTGCTCGGCGGGGAGCCTGCCTCTCCCTCTCCCTCTGCCTGCCTCTCTGCCTACCTGTTCCCTCTATCTCTCTGTCAAATAAATAAATAAAAATCTTAAAAAAAAAAAAAAAAAAGCATTGGAGGGGAGAGGAAGTTTCTCTCAGCTGGACGTTTCCCCAGTTGGGTGGTACCCAGGAGGGGCTGCAGAAGCCTATGGGTCCCCTAGCTGTCCCCTCCCCCTGCCCCCAGTGGCTTCCCACCTGCCTGGTGGCGGGCGGACATGGTCCTCAGCTGCTGGCCCAGCCTGGCAGGGCGGCTGCAGCCTTAATCAGCCATCGCGCCACTTTCCCTGGAAGGAGAGATTGCAGGTGGCGGCTTGTAATTTCCCGGGCTTCTCCCTGTCATTAATTTCTCCCCGCAAAATGGGAGGCTTTCTGCTGAGCCAGGGAATTGGCAGCCGTGCTCTCGGCTCAAGGTGGGGGGCAGCGGTGGGGGCCCGCAGCAGCCACTTGCTCACACTTTGCCGCGACCCCTCGCAGAGGCCAGAGGTTCATTCCATGTTCAAATTGGCTTGCCGAGGCACACTAGGTCTGGAAAATTGCTAGGTTCGCCCTGTGCTTGCTGCTCCGTCCCCAGTGGGGACGGGAGGTGGAGGTGGGGGTCGGGCTTCAGGGGACAGTGAACGGGGCAGAAGTCTCTGAGCCCCCCGGGGGCACTCCTGTCTCTGCGTCTGATTCCTGATGGGATAAGCATGGGGCTGCCAGCGCCTTGAGCATCCCTCCCGAGGGGCTTTTCCTGCCTTGCAGAGTTCAGTGACTCTGAAGACCCCACTCAGGAATGAGCATGATGAGGTAGATGAGGGGCAGACACCACCTGGGCTTTGGAGAGCTCCCAGCCATGGGGAGGCAGACACACACCAGTGAGGACACCCGGCCAAGGGTCACTGTTGGACAGGCCAGAGGGTATGGAGACCAAAAGATGGCAGCCTGGGGAGACTAGGGTCTGGAAGGATAGATGCAGGGGTGGGGAGAAGAAGGGGAGAGACATTTCCTGATTCTGGAACAGCCTGTGCCAAGGAACTGAGACTTCATCCATTCAGCCCACAGCTACAGTTAAGTGGTGGTGGGCAGATGACATGGAATCACTGGGGGAGACTTGGTTAGGTTTAGGGAGGCCAATGGGGCAGCCAGCATGGAGACTGTTTGAGAGGGGCCATAGGAGGACCAGGAAGAATGCTGGAGGTTGAGCGGGCAGGATGGCCCCAGGTTGCTGGCCCCAGGTAGATGACAGTAGTTTCTTGGGAAGGAGCAGGGAAACACAGAAAGAGGAACAGGTTTTTTGGTGGGGGAAGACGGATAGGGTCCTCATCAAGAGGACGGAGTCAATCACCGCCTAGTATGAATTAGGGAATTGGGCCAGCTCATTAACTGATTTTCACCTACAACCTTAGGGTCTAGGAGATGGCCCTGGAGGAGCAGGGCTGACATTTGCTCTGGCTGTGTTTCAGTGTTTGTGGGACTGCATTGGTAGGGGGTACCCAGAAGGTGTACAATTCAGATCCTGTTCTCCCTCCCCACTGAATGACCAGGGAGAGGGGCTAGTGTGGGTCTCTGAGCCTCTCTGAACCTATTTCCTGGTTTGGAAAGAGCATGAGCCATGGACACAAACAGACCCCAGGGCTTGGGGCTGCTGCTAGAACCTAGGAGCGGGTCAGCCAGGGACTCCATTCCTCAGCCTGCAAGAGGGCGCACAGTGCCCGCCCCTGCTGGAGAGAGAGGATGCGGCTGTCAGCTTTCCTGTGGCGGCGGGGTGGGGAGAGAGAGGATTGACGCCGGCTTCATATCCCACCGAGAGCACCCCGAAGTGGGGGAGTTCCCGGGTAGAAGTGCCTGGATAGGGAGAAGTGGACCTTGGGCAGCCCAAAGCTGCAGCTGCTCACCACCTCTTAACTCCTGTGCCTGTGTCCCCAGCTGTAAGACGAGATGATGCTGCCCACCTCACAGGGTTGTTGTGACTTCAGTAGTCACTGGAGTGCCTACCTGGCATGCGGCGCGCCTGCAGCTGTGGTGTGCTGATGAGAATGGCTAGGGATTGATCCTCTGCTAGCGCTCCCCCTCCCGGAGCTTACAGTGGGGAGAGTCTCAGAGGGGTACGTACACACAGAAAACGCAACAGGCTTTGTGAGCCAAGGGGGTGGTGAGTTGGGAGGGCTCTGCTGGGTGGGGTCGCTGTGGACGGGGCAGGTAGGCACCCAGGGACCCTCCCCCCCGCCCAGGGCTCTCTCCTCCTGCCAGGCTCCTGACCCAGCAGCCCCAGCACCTCCCGGGAAGCCTGGTCCCACCTGCACCCACTCCGCCTCCCCACTTCCTATAGTCACCACTTTGTTGGGCTCTACCTGCCTCTCTCCCAGTCTGCATTCTGGTTACAGAATATCTGGGCAGCAATCTAGTGCAGCTTTGATCTTTTCGGAGGGAGGACGGGGCAGCTGAGGCCGGGCGGGAGCTGGCTGTATATTTTCTTCTGTAATGGGGTATTAAGTAGACAGCCCAGATGGGGATCTTGGGCGGGAGGGGGTGGGGTGCGGCCTGCTTTGTATCAGCCTGAAATATGGCCCCATCTCTGCCAAACCTCAAAGGACACTACCTTGGGGTTGGCTGGGAACCAGCTTTGATGTTCTTGCAGCAGGGGGACTGGGCAGGTCTTCCCTGGCACCGATCTTCCCTGGAATGTGGCCTGCCAGGGCCCCTGGGGGAGAGTAGCCTCTCCTCCCTTCCCTCCCCCTGTCTTCCCCTCCCCCCGCATGTTTCCCTCCCTCCCTTCCCCCTCTCCATTCCCCTCCTCTTCCTCCTCCTCCCCTTGCTGGAGCCACTTCCAAGCTGTGCATACTTCCCATCCACAGCCCTGCCCCCTGCCCCCCAGCATCCCTGAGGGTCCCCTCCGTGGATGTGTGGAAAGGGCCACAGAGACCAGGAAGCTGATTGTGAGGAGAAGGTGATTCAAGGTGTGGACTGGGGCCACATGCCCCAGGATTGAATCCCAGTTCTTGAGCTTATCAGGCAAGTTACTTGAATTCTATGTGTATCCAAGGCCTCCTCTGGAAAACGGGGATAGGGGCATAGCTGCCTAAGTCAGGGGTTGGTGAGAAGGTTAAGTGAGTAAATACTGCAAAGTGCTTGGATTTGTGCCCTGCACGCAGCAAACGCTGTTTGTCAGGATTAGCCGCTTCTGCGTGACCAAGAGTGAGTGGCTGGACCTCCCTGGGCCTCCGTTCCCTCCTGTGAATCACCCCCAGTTCATTGGGTGGGATGGTGAGGATAAGACGGATCACATATTACAGGACTTGGCCGTGTGGCTTCCAGGAATAATTCACCCCAGTGTTTACTAGGCCCCTCCTGTGTGCAGGGCTTGAGACTGGAGCTAAGCCGATAGCGGGGAAGAGCACCCAGGTGAGCAGGGCACCCCCATAAAGCAGTCATTCCAGAATGGCAGGGTGGGAGGTGCTGTGCACACCGTGGTTGGAGTAAGGAGGGGTCGTGTCCTGGATCAGCCTTGGGTCAGGGCCATGGGCGACGCCAGTTCCCTTCTTCCCTTCCTGCCTTTCCTTGTTCACCTGCCCCCCACCTCCTGTGAGATACCCAGGAATTCCTCTGGGAGCAGAGGGCCTGCCTGGCTCTGCCTCTCACTGGCTGGTGACCTTGACAAGGCATCCTCTTCTGGCCTTGGTCTCTATCATCATTACCGGCTGGTGGGAGGGGCGGCAGCTCTTTGAGGATCGAGGTGGGTCTCCTGAGACCACCCACCCCACCTCAAATCCTGCCCCAGATGGGGGTGCAAGTGATGATGCCAGGCCACATGGGTGGTGTCCCCTCTATCCCCCACCCCCACCCTCAGCTGCCCGTGGCCAGGATTGACAGAGAAGGCTGCCCCCTTTCCAGACCCTCTCCCCAGAGACCTTCCGCTTGGTCCCAGAAATCCCTCTCCTCTGCCCCTGCCCTCGCCCCTTCTGAGGACCCTGACGGTGGTCTCTGCCAGCCTCAGCACCAATCCGGACTCTGCTGTGGGAGCCCCAGCCTCAGTTTCCCCATTTGGAGAACAGGGCTCATAACCTGTTACAGTGTTGTTATTGTTGGCACCAAGGCTCCTGCTCAGTGAGGGGAACCTCCCAACTCCGCCCCACCACCCCCCCAGCAAGGCCCCTTTCCCGCCACACCCTCAGCTGTCCCTGTGATGCTGCTGGGGTCGGGTCAGCACCTTGCTGGATCACTCAGGGCTCCTCCCCCGGCAGCTCCTCCACAGGGGCACTTCCTCTGCGGGCTCAGGGCTTAGGCTGAGGGACTTGCCTGAGGTTGTCCAGCTGCAGCTGGGGGACCTGGGCCTGGGCTTTGGGCCTTGCTCATACCAGCCCCTGGGGACACCCAGCAAAGGAGCTCTGTGCACTGGAAAGTTCTTCCTTGCCTCGAACTGAAGTCTGCTCACAGGAACCGCTGCCCAGCTGCCCACCTGCTCGGTTCTGCTGATAAAAAGAGGGGGCTCCCTTTCTCAACAACAGCCTTCAGAGTGAAGGCGCGCACCAGCCCCCTAAGCATCAAATCCCTTGTCTCCCCTCCCCCGCCCCTCCCTGCTCCGCTCCCGTGGCCCCTGGGATAAAGTGAAGAAGCTGTGTCACCTTCCTGCCCACCCCTGGGCCTGCTGAAGCACCTGCACTCATCGCTGGGCCCATGCACGTACTGCTCCCTCCCCTCGCAGGCGGGCTCCTACTTCGAGGGCCAGGAGGCTCAGGCCCGGGAGAAGCCTTTCACCCCTTCACCCCGTAGTGGCGCTCACAGTTGACATTGGCTCCCCTGCCCCCACGTGGGGGCCAGTACCGCATCCACCTGTCTGTCTGCCCGGGGCCTGGCACAGAGTAAGTGCTCAGTAGGTACCTGTCGAATGAACACACGAAGCAATGAGTTCCAGAGCAGCCTATCAGGCCCCATACCAGCGACCCCAAAGTGGAGATCAGAGCCCACCTCTCTCCTGCTCAGACACCTCCAGGGGCTCCCGGGTGCCCTTAAGATAAATGGCCCAAGCTTCTGAGTTTGCAGGGCTCCCCACGGTCACCCCTCGCCCAGCCTCACCCCTAGCGACCAGCAGCCATTTACACTGTGCCAGGCAAACACAGATTCTGGGCTGTTTTGCCTAGAATCCTCCGTGCCCTGCCCCGGGACCTTCCTTTGGGGAACCTCCTATCACCCCCTCACGGGGGCAGCAGCTGCCTCCTTGGCAGACCCCACCAGGGTCTGGCACCTGTCCCCTGTCCTGGTCTTGTTTGTGGGTGGGGCCAGGGCCTGGTGGCAGTGGACGGCATGATGAACAATGCATCATGCGAGGACAGGGCAGGATGGGTCAGGACAGCAGGGTCGGCATTCAGAGAGCCTCTCCTGCCATTCAGAGACCCTGCCGTGCCGCAAGTCCCTTCCCCACTAGTCAGTGGCTCACCTGCCTCTTGGGCTCTGGACCTTTGGGCAGGTCTGTCCGCCTGACCCTGAGGTTCCAGCCTGGGAGTCCCGAGATCCCCAACTTCTAGCCCCCACCCCTGAGTGCCCACCACATGACCTCGAGCCAGCCCCATTCTCTCTCTCGGCCTCAGTTTCCCCACTTGTGGTACAAGGGGGTTGGAGTCCATCAGAAGTGACAGACCGAGGTCCTAGGCGCAAATCAGGACATGCTCTATTTGGCCCATGTGGTGTTTTTTTCCTTTCCTTTCCCCCCCGCCTTTTTTTTTTTAAGTGAGCCAGTATTGAGAAGGGGAAGTTTTCACATAAAATCCAGATTTCCACCTTCTCTTGATAACTGGGCTGGCCGTGCCCAAGCCTCCCACCAGTGGGCTCCAAGTAGCTGGGTGGTCCCCGCTCTTGGCCACCTGCCCAGCAGCTGACCAGAGGCCCCTTCTGCCCTGACACTCTCCTTGGAGGGAAAGGTTTCAAAACCTGCTTGGAGATAAAGCTCTCTGATTGCACCCCCCACCCCCCAATATTCCAGGCAATCTGCCTCCTTTTAAAATTCCTTCAGCAGCCCCAGGCCCAGCGGCTTTTCCCAAGGAAGGAATGAGCGACGAGGCCGCACGCACGTGACTGTGCTCTGCGGCTGGGAAGGCTTTGATGTTGCGGGAGATTTCAGACCGCCCCTCTGCCCCTCCCCCTCCCGCCCCTCCCCTTCTCCTCCGTTCTGTCCCCCGTCCCTCCCCTCCTTCCCTTACACGTTCTCTCCCTTCCTCTCCCCCTCTACTTTTCCCTCCAACCCCTTTCTCTCTTCTCCCCCCTCCCTCCTCCCCTCCACTTCCTCCTCCCCCCTTTCTCTCCTCCCCTCCTCTCCTCCCTCCTCCCCCTTCCCCTCCACTTCCTTTCCTTTGCTATTCTGTCTTCCCCTCTCTTCCTCCTCCAGGTTACCTGCTGATTGCCCTCCACACTTAGCATTACACGCCTGGCCTGGTGACTTGCTGGCCAGGTCACCGCGGTGGTTGAAGTCTGGGGGAGAGGGCTGCTGTGCGGGGAGAGAGGGGTGAGGTTGGTGAGTTGCTGACTGCGGAGAGAAAGGAAGAGTAACCCACCACTGGGGCTGTATCCACTGTGGAGGGACAGCCCTCCACCTCCTGCCCCAGTTCTCTGATGATCCTGGGTGACCTGCCACTGGCAGCATGTTTTACTCAGGTGGTCTTGAGGCCAAGGCTACCTGGTTCAGGGCTATAGCCATTTTGTCCTGGGGGGAAACTGAGGCCTGGGGCATTGGAGGCCCATGGCAGGAGGGAGTGGGGAAGGGAAGATAAGGTAAGGAATGTAGGAGTGGGTAGCACCAGTGGGTGGCTGGTGTGTGAGAGGCAAGTGGAGCAGGGCCCCTTGGCCCCCATCCCCGGCGGGACCCTCCCTCACCTGCTGCTTGCTGCCTACCCAGTAAATACTCCCTGGAACGCCTAGTTGGGGGCCCTGGGGGCCCTTGCTGTCTGCCCACCACCCTCTCCTGTCCCGCTCAAGCCTTCTAAAGGTGAATCTCCAGGGCTTGTGTCAGATTTATCCATCTGGCGAGCCCCCATTTTCCTCCCCACCCACAGAGGGCAGCATGGGTCTGGGAGGTCTTGGTGTCTGCTATCCCTGCGCCGTGTCATTCACTGCCCAGTGCACCCATCCACGAGCACTGAGGCTGAGGACACACCAGTGGGGGCTTCCTCTGCTGGCCACAGGGATGGAATGCAAGGTGTGGGGCGGGCTGCTTCCAGAACTTCCTGAGGGGGGTGATCTGTACTTTGGGGGAGGGTCCCCCACCCCTCCCTGGCCCCCAGGCTTGGGCCTGTCCCTGCTCTACTTTCTGTGGTTAAAAAAAAAAAAAAAAAAACCTGGCAGGGGAGTCCATGAAAGGCGTGTGTGCAGAGAGACAGAAGCAATTAGGGCAGAGCCGTAACTGTGTTGGTGGGCTAGGAGGCCTACTGTGCGCCCACCAGAGCGGTGAGAGTATCCCCTGTCCTGCTCCATCACTGCACAGAAGAGGAGTCCAGGCTCAGAGAGGGGCTGTGACTCACAGGGTCGCACAGCCGGGCTGGAGCCCAGATTCCTTTACCGTCCCCACCCCACTCTGCTCTGGGCACCATCTGCTGCCCGGGTGTCTCGGCAGGAGGGCACAGGGCAGGCTTCAGTGATGCTGGGGGAGGGAGGGGTTCACAGTTTCTTGCCAACCTTCCTACTGTGGAATACCAGGAGCACCCGCTCCTGGCATCAGGCCAGCTTCCCTCCTCAAAGCCCTAGTCAGTGATGCTGAGGCGGGTTCCTGTCTCTTTGGGCGTCTTCACAGCATCTTTGCTCACGTGCCATGTCCACTGGGTGCCCCTGGCTGCAGGTAGCCCGTCAGGGTGAAGACCTGTCTCCCGAAGACCTCTACCCATCCAAACCTGTCTGCCCTCCATCCTCCCCTGCTCCCCTCTGCTGCTCTGGGAGCTGGTGCTGGCTCTGAACCTGAGAGCTTCGCCCTCCCCCAGATAAGGAAATCTGGTTATAGGAGTTCTGGGGGCCTCAGGACCCCGGGCTGCCCCCTGATGACCTATGTAACCTTGGGTAAGTCACTGTCCTTCTCTGGGCATATGGGAAACAGGGACAGTGGCAATACTCTCTCTCCCATTGGGCTTGTTTTGAGTTGAATGAGAAGAGAGATGGTAAAAATAAATAGTACTTCGGACAGATGTGAGCAGCGGGGCTGACTGGTTGCCTTTGCACATGCTCGCCAATTACCCCAGTCTTGTCTTTTTTTTTTTTTAAGATTTGTTTATTTAAGAGAGAGAGCACAAATGGGAGGGGCAGAGGGAGAGGGAGAGAGAATCTTAAACAGATTCCCCCGCTGAGTTCAGAGCCCAACTTGGGGCTTGGTCTCAGGACCCTGAGATCATGACCTGAGCCAAAACTAAGAGTCGGACGCTTCACCGACCGTGCCACCCAGGCATCCTGACCCCAGTCTTTTCTGGGAGACCTTGAACCAAAAATAATGGGCCCTGCCCAGTGGGCCCCAGCTGGCTGGGGGATGCAGAACCCAAGCCTTTCCGTGGACCAAGGGGCAAGAGAGCTCCACACCAGAGACAGGTCTGCACACATTGGTCTGGCCTAGGCCCATGATTCTCTGGCCAGTTTTTCTTGAGTTTACCTTGTCTAGGAGTGGGGGCAGGTGGTGTGAAGGGGCAGCTCCTGGGTCTGAGGCTCAAGGCCATGCTTCATGGGCTTTCAGTTAGCCCTAGGAACTGCCCCTCCCCAGTGCCACCCCCCTCGCTAGCCCAGCCATGCCCATGGAGGGTGCCCAGGATGCTGTGGGGGATGGGGCAGGCTGGCAGAGGCACTGATGAGATGGGCATTTTTGTTCTTATCATTCCTGAAGCTCAATGAATATGACCAACGACTAGCCATATTTAGGGAACATGTCCTCTGCTCAGGTGTGCTTTTCTTTCTAGCCCCTGGTCAACTCTGCAGTGATATCCTCTCTGACTGTGCCCATTTTGCAGATGGGTGACTTCCTGGCCCAGGGCCACCCAGCTGGGCCATCCAGTGGAGCGGAGAGGTCAGAATATAGGGTCTGGAGCCTGAGCTCAAAATCGGAGTCCTCCCCCAGCGCGCTGTGTGGTTCTGGGTGACTTCCTGCACCTCTCTGACCTCAGCTGTCAGTCTGTAGAGGGGGGATAAAAACAGCAGCTCCCTTTGGGAGGAGTCAGTGCAGCGGCGCATGAAACACCTGGCACAGAGTAAGTGCTTGCTAAATGTCAGCCGTGGTTGTTGCTGTTTTTATTATTATTTGACTTGAAAATTCCCCTGCTCCACGTGCTGCTTCCACTATAGCGAAAGCTGAGCTGAATAAATGGGGACAAGGCCTCCTGAGTCCCCTCCCAGTGAGATTATGTCCCTGAGCCCTGTTTGGGGCCGGCAGCCATAGGGACCCCTTATAGCCGTGGCAGTGAGCGGCTCGGCCCTGTCCCAGTGGGCTGGCCAGGGCCCCATTCGGGGGGGGCGGGGGTCTCTGCCCTGCCTGGCCTGCCTCCCGGCTGACAGCTCGGGCACCGTGGGCTGGCTGACAGCCAAGCTGCTTCCTCTCCCGGCTGGCTGGCATCCCGGGCCTGATGCCAGGGGGCCGGCTGGTGGGCAGCAGCTCGAACACCACAGGGCTGTGATCCCAGCCAGGAGGCTCCAGGCAGGGCTGGGTGTTGGGGCCTCCAGCCGCCCCACACGGCCCTCGGGAGCCAGGCACAGCTGTGCTGGCTCTCGGCGCCGCCCCCCCGCTCAAGTTGGCGCCTCTGCAGAGCTGGGAAGAGCAGATTCACAGAAGCAGCAGTGAAAAGAGCACACCCGGGGCAGCAGGACCACAGAAGGCTGAGCCTCCGCAGCCTCCATTGCCTCACCTGGAAAATGGAGCCAGGTCTACCTCCCTGGCCAGGTGCGCAGGGTCAACCATTGAGCCAGCACAGTGTGCTCCATGAGTGTCCCCGTGTCCGGGGCTTGTGCTGGGCAAGGATCCATTGATGATGAGGCTGGGCAACACCAAGCACTCACCAGGCACTGTTCTAAGTCCCCCACAGATAGGGGGTTTACCTCCATGTTATAGGTGAAGGAACTGAGATTCACAGAAGCTCAAACAGCTAGTAAGTGGCTGAGGCAGGATTTGAACCCCAGCAGGCTGGCTTCAGAGTCCACATCTCAGTGAAGCCTAGGGTCCAAGTGTTGAGGGCAACCTGTACCATTTGGGGAGCAGGTTACTCTGCCTGGGGCACGGGGAGGCTGCCCGGAGGAGGGGATGGATGCATGTGTTGGGACTGAGGCTGCGTGGCATTTCCACCGGTGGGCACTCGGCCTTGGACAGAGGAGGCCATGGTAAGCAGGAGGTTCAAGGAAAGCTTCTCTGAGGAGGTGCCGTTTGGGCTGTGACCCGAACGACATGAACCAGCTGTGCAAGAGCTTCCCTGGGAGAGGGGAGAGCCAGGGCCAAGGCCCTGAGGCAGGAAGAGGCTGGGCGAGCTGGAAGGAGCAGAAGGCAGGCCCCTGAATGGGAGTGTGGAGTGGTTGGGGCCAAGGAGGTCAGGGCCAGCTCCCAGAGGGTGGGGAGGAGTTTGGGGGTTGTTCTGGGGCAAAGGTGGCATGTGGGGCACTCCAGGCGTTCCTGACTTTTCCTTCAGTCAGAGAAGAAGTGCTTGGACCAGGGTTAGGCGGCTTGGCTAGGTCACTAGATGGTGTCACCGTTTCTCCTGCAGTAGCTTCTCCCCTCGTCATTTCCCTTAGTGGCAGTGGGGGGTCTCTGAGCCGCTTTACCCCATGACTGGTGGCTTTCCAAGCAGGACCCAGCCGGGCTGCCCCTGCCTTTAGGCCCTCTGGTCTCCCTGGGCAGCCTCATCCGGCCAGCTCCTGGCTGTGCTGTCTGCCTCCCCAGCCCGGCACATCTCACTGCACAGAAGCCACCACGCACCATTAGACCCTTTCCTGAGGGCCATCCCCGCGCCCTCAGACCCTCCATTCAACCACACTCCTGTCTGTATCTCCTGCTGCAGGCAGCCAGGCACTCCGCCTGCCGCCAAGTATAACTGGGCAATCCAGCTTGGCTGTGAGACCACAGCCAGCCACTGCCTCCCTGTGAGCCTCATTGTCCTCATCTGTACAGTGGGGTGTCAGTTTCTGCCTTGTGATTGGCCATGCGGCTTGCCTGAGAGAATCTCCGTCGGGTTCCGGCTGGGAACCTAGCCTGGCCTCCATCAGTGGCCGCTGTTGCAAATATGAATCCTAAATCCCTGTGACCGCCGGGCCCAGCACCCTGGACAGCAGCGGCCTGGCCGTGCCCTCTTCCTGAGTCAGGAGGGACGCCGGCCCACGGCCCTACTTCAGCCTCGCCGACCTCCATCAGCCTCCCCTGGCCTCCCTCCTGCTCCTGGAGTCTTTAGTCTTTGGCACAGTCTGGTAATTAAAAACCTTCAAGGGGGACTTTATTGAGTTAGCATTAGTTATTTTGTCAGGCTGGGAGAGCGAGAGAATTATCTGTCCTCCGGGAGAGGGGGGCTGGGGCGGGGGCCGTGGGCTGAGATTGGCAGGTGCCTGCCGGTGTGCGCGTGCACAGCATTTGTGCTCCGCCGATGCACTGAACTGCAGGAGGCTGGCGGGACGCTGGCTGGGGGTGATCCCCCACCAGGAGGCTCATCCTGCGGCCTGCTTCCCAGCCCCTTCCTAACTTCCGTCCTAGGGCTGATGGGCTCCTGGCTTTCAAAACAAGCCCCTGCCAGAGCCCAAGATGGCTGCAGCCTCAGGGAGGTAGGGGATAGGGGGCTTTCTTCTCCCTGAGCTGGGGTTTGGGGCCAGGCTAAGCCCTGGGGCTGGGTTTGGCTGGTGGGCCGGTTCGAGGTGCCCAGGCCTCCTCCCTGCCCACTCCTTCCCATGGCCTGAAAGCATCCACTTAACAGAGTCAGGCAAGGCACACCCCGGACTTGGAGCTCTGTGACCTTGGGCAAGACCCCTCATCTACCTGCCCTCAGATACTCACCTGTAAAATGAGAATATAGTCCTTCCCTCTCCAGGGGGAAGCAATAAAGGAGCACTAAAGGAGGTGAATGTGAATTCCCTTGTTCAGGAGAAGACCTGCTTTTATATCCCTGGGGCTTTTTAAATGCCTAGCTCTCCCTCCTCCCCCCAAATGCCTAGCCCTAGGGAAGGGGCCAGCATTTGCTTTTTCTGTTTGGCATTCACCTTGAGACAGCTTATCACTTCGAATCTTTGCAATAACCTTGTAAGATGGGTGTGGCCAGTTCTTGTTTCGGTTGAGCAAACTGAGGCTCGGAGCATGGAGGTGGTTTGCTCCGAGTCCCAGCAAGGAGCTGGGAAGCTGGGCCCAGACCCGGATCTTTAGACTGCTGGAGGAGCTGGGAGCCAGCGGTGGAGACTACTGAATCTCTCCGGGGGAGGTGCCCAGGAAGGACACTTGTCAGCCCCCTCCAGGGACTTGGGCCTGACCAGGAGGCTTCCTGTGAGGGAGCAGGCGCTTGGTGCATCCATGCTTCGTGCCCTGCCCCCTTACCTTGCTCCAGAGGCGAGTCTAGGAAAAACCCAGGAGCCTGACTCCCTGGTCCATCAGCCCTGCCTACAAGGCTTAGCAGCTGAGACCCAGGCCCTGCCACTCCTGGGCAGGTGGTGCTCAAGGGGAGGGGATGTATGGGATGTGGAGCCTCAGGGCACACCAAGCACCTCTGCGCCATGATGGTCAGACCAGTCCCTTAGGAGGAATTTCCTGGGACCAGGCCTGCACTGAGACTGGCCACAGGCATAGGACTGGGCCTGGAATGAGGCTGGTTGGGGGCAGGGGGTGGCAGAGAGTTGAGCCTGGGCCCTGTCTGCCTCAAAGTCGTGGGGCCCTGTGTCTCACGTGTGTGGTGCTTTACACTCTCTAGGTTGCTACCAAACACCCCCTCTTCTGGGAAGCCTTCTGGGACTTTCCCAGGCTGACTTGATGCCCACTCCGTTGGGGTCTCAAGGCCCACCTCAGTCAGCTGACATGCTGCGACGTTCCCTCCCGAGGGAAGGATTGGGCCCTGGCTTGTCCCCCAGCCTCTCAGACTATCTGCTGGCTCCCGGCTGAGTCCCAGCTCTGCTCAGGATTTCTCACCCATAAAGGGAGTTTAAGGCATGGAACTGGTGCTTGAGGACTTGTCAGAGCAAGAGGAGGGCAAGAAGGGCTCCTTTTTACTACATCCTGGCCCCTGTACACGTGCTCTCGTCGGGAGCGAGGGGTGGAGCTTGGGGGGCAGGATGCTGAACACCCAGGCCCAGATCCAGCAGCCTTAAAATGCTGCCTCCTGCGGCCTGTGGACTTACTTGTAATGCCCCCTGTGAGACTGTGGGCAGGGGGCACAGCGTAGAGCAGGCCTGCAGGGTGGTTTCTGTCTCTGCTTTATTGCCACGTCTCAGTCCCCTTATCTGAGAAATGGGTGAGGGACCCCTTGGTTTTCTTGTGCTGTGACACTTATGTGAGGGATAGCGTATGAGAGGTGCCTGGCAGCTGCCCGGCTCACACACCTCGCATCCGTGGGGCACGGGATGACCGCTGCTGTTGGGGATGCCGGAGGCTCAAACTACATCCCTCACTTCTGTGATTTAAACCTTGATTCTCGTAATCTCTCTGGGCCAGAAAGTAATTGGGATGCGGCCCCCTTGTGTCACTTTGTTAGGCTGGACCCTCTTTTTTTGGGGTGTTCTTACAGTTTCTGCCTCCCAGAGCACTGGACCAGGAGTCAGGAGACCTGGGTTCAAGAGGCCCCCCTCTTCAATGTCCCTTGGCCTGAGGGCCCTGCCTGTGCCTGGTTTGGGCCAGCCCAGACAGCCCAGCCTACCTGGATCCGCATCCAGCCCTACCCCGCCCAGAACACCATCCCACTGTCAGTCACGCCCTTCCGGTGGAAGCCACACCACTTGCAGGCTGCATCACTTACAAAAACTGCTCTCGGCCCCATCTGTCCACTCTAGTCCAGACTCCAGTGTAAAGATCCCCATTCCTCTCCACTTCTCAATGCCTGCCTTCTCCAGGAAGCCCTTCCCATCTCCCAAGGCCATGGAGGAAGGCCCCTTGCCCTGGGGCTCAGAGTGGACTGTGGTCATTGGTTTATTTATCTTTCCTCCCACCAGACTGTGAGCTCCTTGAGCAACCTTATGCATTTCTGGAACCCTGGGCTTGGCATACAGTAGGTGCTTAATAAATGCGTTTGCCTGTTGGACAGGATGTGGGAGCAAGATGGACCTTAAAGTTCATTTCAGAGAAGAAGAGATGGAGCCCCAGATAGGGGAGGGACGGGGCATGGAGTCAGGCTGTGCGGTGGAGAGGGGAGGGTACTGGCTTCGAATTCTGACAGCCTGGGGACTCATCTGCTGGGCCCTTTCCTTCGCTTCTCTGTGCCTCAATTTCCTTATTTGTAAACGGCATGTTAAAGGTGTCTCCCATGTCTGGGCTGAGCTAAAGCGAGAGGGGGTACTTTGCAAAGCCCTTGAAGATGCGCCTCTTCCCAGCGCTGTTCTAGGGGCCTCAGGGTCCGAGTAAGCCATAGCTTTGCTTCTGGGGCCTGTGCTCAGGGAGGCTGGCATCTACGTTGAGTTGTGGGCTTACTGGGAGCTCCCCGAGGACAGGCCAGTGTCTCATTCCCAGGCCCAGCAGCCTGTGCTTCAGCCAGAACCTTTGGGCTTGGAACAGATGGGTGCTTTTCTCTCGGACCCTCCAGAAACTAGAAGCCATCCTGCCCTGGTGCTCCCTGGGTTCTGCTTACTAATGGTCGCATTGTAGGAAGACGGTCCCTTACTTGTGCGCATAGGGTTAGGGGTTGCCAGCAGCAGAGACCTGCCCCCTCAGTGCCCCAGCCAGGCCCACAGCAGAGCCCAACCTTCCTTTACCTGAGTCCCCTCCAACACCCACGTTTTTATATTTTGAGCAGATGAAAGATTTTCATTCCTTTTTGTGTCTTGTCTTTTCTTTTTTTTTTTTTTTTTGGCTGGGATTAGCTGGTCCCTAGCTGCCCATTTCCTCAAAGCTCTGTTGTGTTGAGAAGGCAGCAGAGGGCCCATGCTGTATGGCTTCTTGGGGGCCCTGAACCTCCCGCAGGTCCTGGGGCAGCGGGCTCAGGGGCAGGACTGGAAGGAGAGATGGGGTGAGCAGGAGGACCCTCACGGCAGGCACCTCCAGCCCCGCGGTGGCTCATGTTAAAAGGCCAGCCGGGCCTTGGGGCTGCTTTTCCCACCAGGCAGGCCCCCGCCCCCAGGGAGGGTTTTGGCCCGCGCGCCGTCCCGCCCTCCACGCCCCCCCCCCCCCCCGAGCCTGGCCCCCCGATCCCCGAGCAGCAGCCGGCGGTGCAGGGGGCGCATGCGTGCGGCGGGAGGGAGCCGGCTGTGGAGAATTAATATTCCTGGAACATCGCCCCGGCCGCCTGCACACGCCGAGGAGAATATTACGGCGATTAGCGGTGGGAGTTCGGCCTGCACGCAGTATCTGGATGGAGAATTCGGTGTGATTAATCTGGCGCTAAGTAGCAGCCTCCGGGGTCCGCGGGGCTCTGGCATGTTTGGAATGGGAAAAAAGCTCGCGAGTGCAGCGATTCTTCAGGGGGCTCTTTGGGGGTCTGCCAGGGCGGCAGCTGTGCCCAGGGCAGACTGCGGGCCCCCTGATGGACCCCCGGGCGGGCAGATCACCCCTCATTTGTGGCCATCGGCAGACTGCCAGTGGATGAGAGTGTGTTCAGAATCCCAGCCCACCTGACGCCCACCCCAGGCCTTTCTCGCCTTCAGCCTCCTCTGTTCGGACCCACGTTCGAATTGTGGCCTCACTGCACTTCCCGCCACCTCTCTGTGCCTCGGTTTCCTCATCTGTAAAATGGGAGGTGTGATCCCTGTCCTGCCCTCTCAGAACAATAACTAGAATTAACCCCGTTTTAGGGAGAAGGAAATAGGCTGTGAGCATTTGCAGGGCCAGGAAGTGGTACCATGCTATACAGGTTTGGGGTATTATTAATTCTAATACCCCAATTTCAGCTGCCACCCGGTTCCTCTGGCTTTGTCTCTCTGCTCTTTGGGCAACAGCGGATGATGTTTGGAACCTCCTAGAGTGTGTTGGAGGTGCAGTGGCAGGGAGAAAGTGCTGATCCTAGAGATCTGAATCGGTATGCCCATCTGTAGAATGGGCATAAAAAAAGACCTAATCTCCCTGAAGTCGATGCCTATTTTAAGATCTGTTGTTCTAGGACTGTGTACAGACTGAGGGTACTGGTGGAGGGGAGATGAAGGTGGTGGTGGTTCAGGCTGGGTGGCGTCTGCCTAGCCCTGGCCCTCCTTTCTGTCCTCAGCCCCAGGCTTGCAGCCTCGTCAGATGGGAGCACTGGAATGCCAGGGCTGGAAGGGGGCTCCTGCTCTTATTCCCCTATTTCTTCACTTCAAGGAAGAGGAAACGGAGGAACGAGCCAGCCCAAGGCTGCCCTAAAGTAGCACTGTTGAAAGAGGATCACAGTCTTTGGAACCAACGGGTCCATGCTGACCTTGGGCTGGTCTTCCTTTCTCTGAGCCTCAGTCTCCTCTGGGGAATGGCACAGTCATGCCAGCCTTTTGGGGTAGAACAGTGTAGTGGGCCTGGAACAGAGCAGGTGCTCTGCTATGAGCAGGGAAAGGTCTGGGTCTTCTGGGAGCCCAGAAGACTATCTGAAAGGTTGCCCAGCACATGTGACTGAGCTGCCGCCTCTGTGCCCAGGGGGCTGGGCTTGTTGAAAGCTCTTGTGGTGGCAGAACTCAACCACCACACTTTTGGCTTGCTTGCTTCAAGCTTCATGGACTGAGCATTTCCAGATCTGATTTGCAGGATTTTTTTTTTTGTTTTTTTTTGGCAGGGAGGCCTCAGACCTCCATGCAACTCACCATTCTGCCCTGAAATTGATACTGGATCGTCGTTCATCACTCACCCTTTGCAAAGAAGGTGACATAATGGCCTTTGAAAGGGGGCTGGTTCGTGGTTTCCCAATAGTAGAGTGGTCTGTGGTCTTTAGCAGCTAAATTTGAGGCCGGGCTTTTCAGGAGGACGGTTTTTAGTAAGCTCTGAAGCAGCTTAGCACAGTACGGGGTGACAGGGGTCACAGACAGGTGGGTGGAGCTCCAGGGGGTTGGCCATGCACGGACAGCTAACTCCTCAGTGCCTGGAACAGTAGGAGTTCAAATAAGCACTCCTTGAACGAATGCTTGCATGCTTGATTGGATAGATGGATGCATGCGTGCATGGTGGGATGGATGGATGTAATGATGAGAAGCGGTAGGGTATATTGGTTAACAGCCCAGACTCTGGGGCTAGAGAGCCTGAGGTTTAATCCTGGGTATGGTCTTTATTAGCGGTATAACTTGGGACAACTCTGTTCAATTCTCTGGGCCTCAGTGTGCTCATCTTTAAAATGGGGGTAATGGTAGTCCCTCACCAGAGGGTAGTTGCGGGTCTCAAATTAGTTCATCCTCCTAACAAGTCAAGACAGGGGTGCCCTCAGGAAGCGCTACATAAGTAGCATTAATGGTTGTTATCACTGTTATCATTAAAAGAATTCTGACCCAGGGGTTATAACGCTAAGCATAGGCCGTAGCTCTGTCACTGATCTTCCATGTGACCTTGGAAAAATCCCTCTGTCTCTTTGGCCCTCAGTTTCCATGTGTGTAGAATGCTTGGGCCAGATAATTCCAGCATCCCCCCCAGCTTGGTTGTTGTGGTCTCCGTGTGACTGGCCTTTATCCCTGACAATAGCATGCCCAGCACAGAGGTTTGGTGCTGAGCCCTCCAGCTCAGCCATCATGCTACCAAAAACCTCTGCTTCCAGGCGGAGGGGACAGGGCCTCCTCCACCCAAGCATGCTTGCAATCTGCTGCCTCAGAAATGTGCTTTGCTTTTGGGGGACTGGGTGCCCCAACTCTTCTGTCCATGCATTTGCTCCCTCTTCCCTTCCCGGGGAGGCTCACGTACCTCCTCCTCCAGGAAGCCCTTCCTTTTGTCTCCTCCCAACTGCCCTTCCTTCTAAGCTTTTTCTCTGCATCTGTTGCTCCTGGCTTATGATCACACCTCACCCATGTCAGGATGTTCTTGAAAGTTACTGAATAACTGTTCACATATGTCCATGGTTTGAGGAGACCGCAGGGAACCCACATGTATTGCTTATCTCCTAAGTGCCTGACCCTGTGCGAGGCACTTTCATACTCCTTGTTTGCAGTCACCCACTCAAAACCTCAGCGAAGGAGTGTTACCCTGCTTCAAGAGTGGGAAACTGAGGCTCAGTGAGATGATGTTGGAGCCCAGTCTCTGTTCCTCTAAAGCCCACTTTCTTCCCACTGTCCCACTGCATCTCTAACTTTTCTCTGTCGTTTGTGGTACCTTGCAGGCCCTGATCAGATAAAGTAATAATGATGGCAGCTAACACAGGGCTGGCTCCCACTGAGATTCTGCACTGCTCTAAGCATTTTACTTCACTTCTCTCGTGTAATCTTACAACAACCTTATAAGGTAGAGTCTATTCTTATCCCCATTTTACAGGTGGGGCATTTAAGGCTCAGAGAAGTTAAGTAACTTGCCCAAGATCACACAGGAAGGAAGTGGTGGAGGCAAGATTTAAAACCAGATGGCCTGATATAGGTGCTTGCTTAACTGAATTAAAACTCTCCAGTCTACCATTTCAACCAACCTTGCCCAGGTTCCTCCGTGCATATTTCTGCATGCAGGCACTGTGCCAGGGGTTGGAAGACAAGACAGACCCATGTCCTTGGCTGATCTGGCAGCCCAGCTCAGGAGGCAGGCAAGTGAAAGAGCAAGAACCATTCTCCTGGGCTCTGGCGAGGGCCTGGACTGCTGTTACTCCCCCCATTTCACAGAGGAGGAAACAGATTGGGAGGCGTCAGGTCACTTGTCCAAGGTCACACAGTAGCTGGGATGGGAACCTGGCAGTCTGCCTCAGAACCCCCATCCCTTTCTACCACTTCTTGCTGGCCCCCCAGGACACTTGTGAGTAGGACTGGTGATGGGAAAGAGACATGGAAAGCCACATCTAATTCGGACTTGAGGGTCAGAAAGTGCTTCTCAGAGGAAGTGATGTCTCAGTTGAGACCCTCATGTTACCAGGGAAGGGGTGGGGCTGGGCTGAAAAGGTGTTCCAGGCAGAGGGAACAGCATGGGCAAAGGCCTGGAGGCACGAGAGAGCATGGTTGGTTTAGGGAACGGAAGGAAGGTGTTCGTTCTGGGCTTCCTGGCTGGTGTTTGGAGTTGCATGCTCATCTTTTGTGAGTAGAGTCCTTTGCCTCCAAGGGCTTACTGAGTGTCCTGTGTAGATTCTGCACCATGTCCGGTCTTGGTTGTGGGGGGAAGGACCGGTGCAAAGCATGGCAGGAGTCCTGAGAACTGAGCTGGGAACATTAGCTCTGGGCTCTGGGGAAAGCCCGAGAGAAATGGAAGTACTTTCCAGGTAGTGGGAGCAGCCCTGTGTCCTGGCCTGAAGCCTTGTAACCCTGACATCCTGCCCGTGGAAAGGATGAAATGAGAAACCAGAGCCTGGTGCTTAGTGGGCTCTCACTAAACGTCAGGCCCAGAAGCTCAGTTGGTGTGTGCCAAGTTTGGGGCAGTCAGTGCCCAGCAGCCCAGGTCCCCTGTGGAGCCAGGAGGAGGGTACTGTCAGGGTTTGGCACACTGGGCCCCAGGGGGGCCCTGGGCTGGGCTAGGGTCTCAGGCTGAAGGGAGCACAGCGGAGTGGGCTATGTAGCCTCTCATCTAAGGACAGAGGCTGCAGCAACCATGGTTTTCTCCACGGAGGTGGGCGTAGGACCAGGGAGACCCTGTCAGGCTGGGTTTGGCCCAAGCAGCTATAGAGTAGGAGGCTCAGGCCAAGGGCATTATAGAGCCAAGGGTCTGGCCAAGGTCTGGAGTCTGGGCACTGGACACCTGGGTCCCTGTTTTGGCCCACCACCTCTTGGGCCTCAGTTTCCCCATCTTGACCCGGGTAGGGTTTCGGTACCTAGTTCTCAAGCACTGCGACGGAATAAAAGAGGAGTAGGAGTGCCTGATGCTCAGCCCGTTGGAACTAGCATGCCATACCCAGAGGGGCGGACCTAGATGGGACTTGGGGTGATGGGGACTACTCCACCCTGCCTCCCCCCCTTCTGAAGCCCTCCTTTGTGGAGGGATGGCCTGGGCTGAATGATCAGACCCAAAGCCTCATTCCTGCAGCTGGCAGTCTTCAAAAAGCCCTAAAGCTGCCGGGCTGGCCCTTCCGGCTCTGGGCTCCGTTCCTGGCCCTGACCAGCCCTTTCCCACCTCCTTGTGCCTCTGCCCCTCAAATATCAGCTCATTTTCCTGCTGTGCAGCCTCAGGGAGGCCCTTCCCTCTCTGAACCTCGCCAGGTCTTCGTGCTCACCGACGTGTTGGGGATGAGTCCCTGGACCTATGAGCGGTCACGCTGGCCTTTCCCCTGTGGCTCCAAGAGGAGCAGAGAGCTGTGATTCGCGCCTGTGGTGGGCGGTCTCCCCCTTTAAGCCATTCACTCTGGGGCCAATTATAAATAGACACATAATCACCCCTATCTATAGAGATAAAACATATTCTTCAGAGACAAGCCGCCCCCCTCCCCTCCCCTCCCCCCCCCACCGCGCTGGCACACGCTCTCCGCAGTTGAGGGTGAAGGAAGGATCGGTGCTCCCCTCCCTCCTCCATCCATCCCCTCCTCCCTGCTGCTCTTCCATCTCCACCCTGCAGAGGTGAGATCCGGCAGGGGCCGTGATGTCAGAGGCTCAGCTGATGTCACCGCCCCAGCCCTGTGACTTCACTTGCCGGCTTGGGCAGGAGGAGCCGCGAGGAGGCTGAAAGACGAGAAACTGCCCCCCTTTCCTTTTCCTTCTCCCTCTTCCCTCTCCCCTCCTCCCCAGCCTCGGCTTGGGGCTTGGGACTTGCTCTCCTCCCGGCCGGTCTGTCGGAGGGTCTGGGACAAGTGCCAGGAAGGATGCTGCTGCAGAGGTAACGGGCGTGCGCGGTGCTCTCCCTCCGGTCGTGAAAGTTTGCTCTGGCGCACGAGGCGTGCCCGCTGGGTGCTCCGCCGCGCCGCGTGGCCCGGCCCGAGGCTCCTGGGTGTGGGGGGGCGGGCGGGGGCGGGCAGGGCCAGGCCGGGCCAGGGCAGGGCGGGCAGGGGCCTCCCGGGCCGCCCTCGCTGCCTTGTCCCCATCAAAGGCCGCAGCTGCTCGAGTGGCGGCTGCAGCTTTGAAACTGCCATCAAGAGCGATGGCGGGGGGGGAGCGCGGGGGATGTTCAGAGCAGCGCCCAGGAGGGTGGCCGGGAGAGGAGGGGCGGGAGGGGGCTGCTTGAGGAGCGCGGTGGCCCCCGGGCAGCAGCAGGGGCGTGAAGGGCAGGGCCCCGGGTCAGAGTCCCAGGGGCCGAGTCACCATCCCTGCCCCTCGTCCCCTCGAGTCCAGCTTCCGCGGCCAGGACCCCAGCGGCGAGGGTGCAGAGGCGGCGGGGCGCAGGGGCTGGCTTCTCTCCCCCCAACCCCCCATTATTTCCAGGCATATTCTTCTACCTCCAGCAGGCCATTTGTCAGCGGCGATTCGGGACAAAGGAGGGGGCAGTGGGTGGTCTGCTGTAAGTTGGGCGATGGGCACGGAGCTCGGAGCGCGGGCCAGAGAGAAACACCAACAATTAAGAGGCAGATCGAGGGCTTTGCTCCTTCAGGCTGTCGAGGGAGCCGTCATTTTGTGTTAGCGTGTGTGTGTGTCTGAGGTGGGAGGAGGAAGAGAGGGGAGAATGACAGGAGAAGGATTATGACATTGTGTTGTCTCTGTTTGTGGTAAATGCAAATTTGGCACCAGCAGCTTCCCGGGAAAAGCAGCAGCAAGTAACCCGGGCCAAGGCCATGGCCCAAACCCGCCAAGGGAGCGCATGTGGGGTGGTTGGGGGTGTTTTTTTTTCCTTCCCTTTTTTCTGTCTGGCGTGTGCTTCTTCCATTTATTTTTACAGTGAAGTGCTGGAGACAGATAGGCCAGCATGGCGGGGAGGAGCTGGTCCTCCCTCCTCCCTGGCGTGGCAGCCCCCTCCTCACTCTGCGGGACGCCCAGGCTGCTCTTCTGACCCCCAGCCGCTGCCCCATCTTGGCTACCTCCCTGCTAGGTCTCTGTCCCCAGCCAGGGTCACAGTCCCATCATTCTCTTAGCCTGGGCAGCCTGAGGTCTCAGAAGGCTAATTCTGCCCACAGCTGCTTCCCAAGGGTGATTGGAGACCGAGAGTCTGGGACCTAGGCCCAGATGGGGCTTCAGAGATATAAGGCCAGGCTGGCCAGGGGCTCTGTGGCCAAGCCGGTGTTGACCAAGTGTCCCAGAACCGTGACTCCTCTGACGGGCCTGGGAGGGCAGGGAGCTTGAGCCTGACCTGGCCCGGAAAGTGACCATAGCCCAAGGTCCTGGGCTACAAGAGGGCACAGGCAGGTGCAGTGCCATTCACACAGGTGGCCAGTCTTTGGAGCAGATCTCCAGAGAACGCACAGGGTGGGGTCTTACCAGGGCCAGGCCACAGCTCAGGCCCCAGCAGGGATGGAGAGTTCAGAGCTGAGAAGTGGAGGCAGGAGCCCTTCTCAGATGGAGGCTCAGGGGAAGGCTGTGGCTGGCTGGGTCCAGCTTGTCACACACCAGGCATTGCTCGGGCTGTGGCCCTTGTACTAGTCCTCTTTCCCTGGGAGCTGGTTCTTCCCTGCCTCCTCTTTTGCCAGGTCAAGTCCTTCTGGAGTCAGTTTACCTCCTCCAGGAAGCCTCCCCCTGCCCTCCACTTGGATGGGCTGGAGCCTGTGCCGTGCCCACTCCATTCGCCCCCCTCACAGCGCTGATCACACTGTGGTCACCGTGAGGCCCTTGGGTACAAGGGCTTTTAGGGCATCCTCCCAGCGTTCCCAGCACCTGGCCAGAGCTGAGCACAGAGGAGGTTTTCACCTGGAGGCCAGGGGAGCAGGTCCAGACCAGACCCACAGATTCCCCAGGACGGTGGGCCACCAGGAACAGTCACCCTGCCAGACACCTAAGAGGGGTGATAGGCTCATTTCCTTTGGGCAAACCCACCCAAAGAGAATTTTTCCCCATGGAGCCTGACAGGTGAGGGCAAACCAAGCTATGCCTACGAAGGGGAGGTCTGCCCCGAGCTGCAGAGCCTCCTGTGACTAAATAATGTCCTTTCTGAAACTGGAGGTGGGCTTGTTTATCTGCCCTCGAATTTCCTTCAGGTCCTGGGCCCACAGGCCAGCCTCCGCAGGGGAGTCAGGGAGCACTGCAGAGACTGTGTGAGGAGCTGCCCGCCTGGCCTTCTCGTGGAGCTCCCTTTGCCAGATGGGAAAGGAAGGAAGAGTGGCTAGACTCTCCCCAAGGCCAAGATGCTGGGTCCGCTCCAGGCCCGGGCTCGAGACCTGCCCACCCCCCCACCGGCCCAAGGTGCGGAGAGCCACAGGCAGGTGGCCACCGAGAGGGCCAGCTGGCTAGTCAGCTCACTTCACCCAGCCCAGGTTCAGAGCCTGCCCACTTGGAGCGGGCACCCTCTTGGCACGCAGAGATGGGAGGAGCAGAGCAGGCCCTCTCGCTCTGGATGCCCCCAGTCTGATGCATCCCAGGAGTTCTGGAGTGACACAGTTTTGAGAGGCAGTCTTCCCTGGCCACTTGCTGTCTGTGTGACCTTGGGCAAGTCACTTGGTCTCGCAGAGCTGTGGTTTTAAAAGGCAGTGCCCTGGGGGCAGTAACCTCTGCCTTCTGGACTCCTTATGGGGATTAAGAGACTGCCGGTGCGCACCTGCACACAGCAGGTGTTCAATTAGTGGCAGCCGTAGCTCTTGAGGGAGCTTGGCTGTCCCAGCAACCCAGAGGCCCAGTGAAAAATGTTCTCCCTGGGGTACTCTTGTGAACTCTTACAGGACAATTGAGAGGGGCTGCAAGGAGGGGGCATTTGAAGGCCGTGAAGAATGAGGAGGAATTTGCCCAGGCTACGGCAGGGAGGGGGGGCCATCAGGGGAAGAGCAAGGGCAGAGCCTCCAGGTGTAAAAGGGTTGGTCACCTCATGTGGCCGAAGCTTAGGGAGGGCTAAGGGGAGAGAGGGCCCTTGGCAGTGGGAGCCGGTTCTGGAAGAAGGGAGAAACCTGACTTGATGACGGAGTGGGCAGGTTTTACACAGACGTCTTGATCACAGCAAACCTGACTTCCTGGAGGCATTCGTGTCTTAGAAAGTCACACCGTTCTCTAGGATCCTGAAAAGCAGGCTTGTTTGTTTTAGCTCCTTCCAAGTCAGGCCTCTCAGGCTGGTCTTGTGGTGGTGGGTGGGCTTCCCAGATGGCCCCATCTTTGAATTTAAGGACCAGCGTGGGTCTTCTTTTAATTGGAAGTTTCAGGACCCCTGGGGTCCAGGACTGGCCCAGGCCCCACTCTGAGTCAGAGCCAACATTGCCGGGGAAATAGAATGGATGCCTGGTCTCTGACTTGGGTGAGAGTTCCTCCTGCAAGAGGCCAGGGTGTTTACTCCCTTCAGTCTGCCCCAAGTGAGGTGGCACTACAGATGGGGGCCAGGCTGCCTGAGATCACCCGTGGCTCTGCCATGTACCAGCTGTGTGGCTTCAGGCACGTCGCCTGCCCTCTCTGAGCCGCAGTTTCTTGGGGTGATCGTAGTTCCTAAATCACAGGGCTATGGTGAGGATTGTGGATGACAATTCTCACAAAGCAGTCGGCCCAGAGCCTGGCTCCCAAGGGCACCCAATAACTGTTAGCTTAAAGAAAAAGCCCAGGAGAGTGAAGGCTCTAGTGCCTCATACCTGTGGGCCACTCAGTCCCTCCGAGCCTCAGTTTCCCTAGCTGTAAAATGGTGATAATCATGCCTGGTAATAATAGCTAACATTTATGAGCACTTACTGTGAGTTAGGTGGACTCTGTTCTAATTATATAACTATGTAGTCGCTTATTGAATACGGTCTCTCCAACTCTGCCTAACATGTGAGGGGAGTGTGGGGATGGGGAGTAGGGCATCCCAGAAGCCAAAAGCCTACAGGGAAGAGCTTGAGATTTGGTGTTTTCTGGGGGAGGCTAAGCGAGTGTGGGCAAGACCAGAGAGGATCAGATGGCTGGGGTGTGAGGCATGAAGACCAGCAAAGGGCCCACCCACCATGGCAAATCAGCCACCTGCGGCTGGACCCCCTCATATGTGGCAGAGCCACCAACACACTATGGGGCCTTGAGCAAGTCATGGCCCCACCCTGGGCCTCAGTTTCCCCATCTATATGATGGGGACTTGGGCTCACTCACCTCTCAGGGCCCCACCCACTATAAGGGGCTTTGATTCTCTCATCTCTTTGGCTTTCTTGTATGGCTTCCATGCAAATTGTGACTTTGGCAGCATCATCTGCCCATTGATTTTTCCAGAAAGGGTGCTAACTTCCCTTCTATTCCGCAGTCAGCCATAGTGCCTATCCTTCCGACTGCTCCTCCTGCCCCCACCCACACACCTCACCTGGCCTGGGGTAGGGGGCCGAGAGCATCCATCCGGCAGGGTAGTGGCCCCAACACCATGCGACATGCACCATGTTAGGGGAGCGCCCTAGGAGTGTGAGCATACAGCGCTAGGAAACCACATCTGGTCCACACCTGGCTGTGAGCAGCTGAGTTGCCAGGGAAGACCCAAGGGGTTCATTTACACCCTCTCCTGGAGTCGGACAGACCACTCACCCCTTGTTCCACTGTATCCTTTGCTGGGTGCTGGGTGCTTGAGGGCACCTTACTTCCCTGAGCCTGGCTTGCTCACCAGATGAGTGATTCCACCTCATGGGGTACCTGAGCCCAGAATGTTGGAAACAACCCTTAGGTGCAAGATCACTGATGAAACAGCTGCGTGGACAGCCCTCTGTGGCAGGTGTTATGTCCCCGTTCTGCAGACGAGAAAGCTGAGGACCTAAAAGCTTAGGGAGCTTGCCCAAGGTTGCATTGTCTTCTTCTTCCCCCTTTTCACATCACACCTACTACCAAAAATGAGCTGGGGCGGATTATAATGCCGGGAGTCCATATGAGGTAGGACAGGTAAAGGTAGCCTAGAGACCACTAGGGGAGAGAGACTAGAGAAACGTGAAACCTGTGACAAGGTGGTTACCTGCCTGTTGTCACTGCTTGCCCACATGGGATGGGAATAATGGTCATGACAGGTGCAGGAGAGGGGTGCCCCACAGGGTCCCAGCCCTTGAGAAAGGCATGGTAGTTCTTCCCTCTGTCTGGGACCTTTCTGCTCACCTTGGCTCAGTCAGGGCATGGGGTTACTTAAGGGCTCTGTGTGGGTTCAAATCCTGGCTCTGTCCCTCACTGGCTGTGTGATTGCAGGCTAATGATTTATTGCGTTGAGCCTCAGTTTCTATACCTGTAAATGGGGATAATGGTCCGACTCGCCTCGTAGGCTTGTGTGAGGACAACCTGACTTAATGCTGGTAACTCACTCAGCACGGCACCCACGCGAGAGCTCTAGGAATGTTCTCTCTAGTTATCCCCTCAAATCAGTTCAGAGTCCCCTCAGTCAGTTTACTGAGCACCTGCCGTGTGCCAGCACCAAGCCCAGGGAGCCAAGGATTCATCACTCAGGCCCCTCCCGTGCTCTGGGCGAAGCTGCCAGCCTCAGGGCCTGGGGCTGAGCGTGTGGATCTGACGAGTGCCGGGAACAGCCCGCGAGAATTGGTGTGTTGGCTCCCACTGCTGGCGTGACAGACATCCTGATGAAATATGTCATTTTAAAACATTTTTAAAAGAAATTTCTGGAGAGCTTTCTTAACCCTATGGGGCCATAAGTAGCCTGATTGTTGTCAGGTTCTAGTCTTGGCTTTGGCACGATTTGCCGGGGACCCCTCTTTTCCTGGGCCTCCGTTTCCTCATCTGTGAAAGGGGGCAGGAACCATCCCCACCTGCGAGGGTGCGCCCTCTGTGAGGCTGCTAGTGTGAAGCGTAGTTTGTGAGCTCCAAAGCACCTTGTCGAGATCTTTCGGTTCTGTTTCTGGTCATCCACGAGATGGTCACCGGCAGGTGCCTGGGCCACGTCATGCTGGATGCCAGCTGACATTGGTGGGATGCTGGCTCTGCTCTCAAGGGCTCCCTGAGTAGTGGCCTCACTAAAACCCTTGAATTTTGTGATTTCCAGAGAACGTGGAAGGCCCCTCAGGCAGCCTGGCCCCTTCCAGGGGAAATGCTGGTAAGTGTCTTGTCCTGTCTGTTAGTTTGTTTCACAAATGTTTTTGGAGCAGTTGTATGTGCTGGGATGATGGGGGAGAACCGGAAGTCAGTCCTACCCTCAATAGCTCAGTCCAGGAGGAAGGATTTGAAAACTCCACACCCAACTGACCAGATGTCCTGAGGTTCGGGGGTGGCTGGATGCGAAGTCTGGGTTTTTCAGAAGATGCTCAGGCACAGGGCAGCTGGCTGGATCATTTACAAATGAGTATTGACTGTTTGCTCTGTTCAGAATCTTTCGATGGCTCCCCTTTTTGCCTTGGGGTAAAGTCCCCATGCCTTCTGTGGCCTGCACTGTCTGATTCCAGCTGCCTCTCCAGTTTCTCATTTCACTTAAATTGCATTGGCCTTTTTTCCCTTCCTGAAAAAACGACTTGCTCCCTCCTGCCTCAAGACTTTTGCCCACGCTGTGCCCGCCGCCTGGAGCTCGCGTCCAACCTCATCACGTGGCCCCTTCCTATCTTGCAGGTCTCAAATCAAATGTCCTGGATCCCCAGTACCCAGGGTCCCATTATACACCCTCTGGGCACCTGGCGTGCTTTCTTACTAGTGTGCACCACAACTTTACCAACTGATTGTTTATGTGTTGACTCGTTCTCTCTAATGGCCCCATGACAACAGGGGCCCTTGGACGCGGCGCCTGGCATGTGGTAAGGGCTCAATGAATGTTTGTGGAATGAATTTATGATGAGTACTAAGGTAAGGCTTCGTGGAGGTGGTGGAGTCTTGAAAGAGGTTATCGTTTCAGTCTCTAGGGAAGGGGGGGCTTCCTGCTTTGGGGAGCAGTCAGGCACATGGCAGGAACACAACTCACTTGGTTTGGCAAAGAGGCAGAATCAGACGTGTGGGAGAAGGTTGGAGAAGTGAGCTGGGGCCAGACGGGCTTTGCCTTCCAGGTGAATGGGAACCGACTTGAATTCTGAAGCTACTTGGGACCCTTGGAAGACTTCTGAGCCAGGGGCAGGAGGGTCGAAGCTGGCTGTGGGTCACTGTAACGAAGTCTGCCGCAGGGATGGGGTCGGCCAGGAACAGAGGCTACAGCCAAGAGGACCGGGTGGCAGCTGAAGAATCCATCGACTCTGCTGCTTTCTTTTTCCCCTGGAATCACACATGTGCCTTGTCAGTTATCCTCACCAGCCAGCCGGGAGATGCAGGGCAGAGTCGAGGAACCTCACCCGACGTGACTGCTTCCAGAAGACAATCACCTTCCAGAAGACAATGGCCGGGCAGCCATTCCCAAATCACTGGAGGGAGAGATGGAGTCAGGGCCGGTGGGGGGAGAGGGTGCATTGATGTCCACATTTCTCAGCTTCCCCAACCCAGAAGGCAGCCTCTAGCTTTGCATCCCCACACCTCTGTCCTGGTGCTTTCCCAGTGGCCAAGGGATTATGACTTGGAGGGACCAGCCCGTGTCAGAAGATGAGCAGAAGCATTTCTGTCCAAGCCCAGCAAGCAAGACGCACCTCCTTGCTCCCATGGGGGCACAGCTCACGTGGTCAGAAGAGCCAGGATTCTCAAGTCCCTGATCTACTGCTTAGCGGCTGCGTGGCTTTGGGCATCTTGTTAGCAACTCTGGGCTTCAGTTGCTTCAGCTGTGAAGTGGGGGCTGTTCGGGGGTGGTGAAGGTTAAATGCGAGCACACACATAGAGCCCCAAGCACGGCGAACACTGGAGGCTCAGGAAGTAGTGGCTGTGTCTCGGCTGCATTTTTCTCTACCATTTCAATTATTTGCAGCAAGCTTGGGTTTCGGGCTTAAAATGAAGAGCATGTCAACAAAACAGGACAGAACAAAGTCCTTTCCCAGCACGCCTTGGCATGCAGCACTGCCTTCCTGGGAAGCCCAGCAATGATGGGGCTAAAAGTCTCAAGCTTTCAAGCAGAAATAATCCCAATGGAACAGAACCACCCTATTGTTACCATGTGATAAGGCGATGCAAGGGCTCTGCGGCCAGACCTGCCTGTGTCATTTCCAGCCCCTCCCTAGCTGCTACGTGCCTCTGTTTCCTCATCCGCAAAACAAGGTAACAGCATCCACGTTGCGTAGGGCTATTGTAAGGATTAAGTGAGTTAACGCAGGGAAGTGCTCAGAACATGCGTGTATCACTGCTGTTGCTAGATCATTTCATCTTGAACTCTGTCGCGCTGGAAGGGACTCAGTGGGGGCCCTGGAGCCGGAAAGCTGAGTTCAAATTCCAGCTCTGCTGTTTGCTGTGCGACCTCAGGCAAATCTCTTAGCATGTCTGTGTGTCCATTTCCTGCTCTGTTACAATGAAGCTGACAATCCCTGCCTCGTAAGGTTGTTTGGGGGAGTGAAGGGGGTTTGCCCAGGTAAGGGACCCGACTCCCTGGAGGCAGGCAGGCCACTCAGCCCTCCTGCCACCCAGATGAAGACATTGAGACTCAGAACCATTGGATGATTTGCTGAAGGACCTACGTGGGTGAGACCAGGCTGGGCCCCTAGTTTAGTGGCCTGTGCTAGGCCGTTGTGCCAGGGGCTGAGAGTAGAGCCACTAGGGATAGGAGTGCCAAGTGGGCTGAGGGGTGATCTCCCCTGTGGCCAGGCTACAGGGGCCCTCCAGCTGCTCAGCTGTGTTTCCTCCGGTGTTTTCTCTCTGCTCACCTGTGGGAAGAGTGAGCTGCCACACAACAGTTGCCACTTGGGCAGGCCACGGTCTTCTGGGTGCGGGGCCTGAGAGCCCATTGCCTGCAAGCTGCCTGTTCTCCAGGTCTTGAACACGTCACTTGTGGGGAAAGGCTGGTGCTGACCCTGCAGACCCTCTCATATCTCTTTCCTGATCTGCCTGCAGACTTTGGGACCCACCAACTGTCTGCATCCATCCATCCTTCCAGTGTTTACTGAGTGCTGGGAAGCTTGGTGGTTCAGCGTGCAACCTCTAAAGACCTGGGTTCAAATCCCAGTGTGGCCTCTTCCAAGTTGTGTGACTTGGGACAGGTTAAATTCTCTGTGCCTCTTTGTAACAGTGATACAGTAGCAACCAACCTCATCAGGTTGTTGCAAACCCACAGTGCCTGTTCCCAGTAAGCTTGGATCCTTCTGAGCTGTACCATGATTCCTAATGTTATCATTTTTATGGATATGGTGCCCTGCCCTGCATAGGATGTCTCTGCCCTGCAGATACTCACAGCCCCGTGGGAGAGACAGATACAGTTCCAAATAGCCCCGTGGGACCAGTGGGAGCTGAGGAGGGAGCCACGACTTTGATCCTGGAGGGCTGGGGTGGAGGGCAGCGTTGACCTCCTAAGCAGAGGTCACTGTGAGACCCTGTGAAACAAATTCATGTCAAGGCCCTGTAGGGTCCCATCCCTGCCCACGTCTGCAACCTCATCTCTCCTTTTCCCTGTCTGTGCGCTGGGCACAGCCTTTCTGAGAACAGCGGGTGGCTGCATGCACACTCATGTGTGTTGATATGCCCTGGCCCTCTGTTTGGAGCCTTCCCTATTCCCTTAGCCTTAGAGCCTGCCCTGCCCTTGCCCCAGAAGGACTTATTCTGAGCCCCTATGCTCCCTCCATCAGGACTTATGGCCTAGACACAGCTAAGTGCTCTGTGTGGAATGAAGGCATGTCCACAGAGGATTTGGCCTCCCCTGCTGTTTGTGCCTGGCCTGGGACAGGCCCTGCAGGATGCTGTGGTGGGGGGTTCCTCACTCTGTTAACCAGAGGCTTTTGTAAGCTGTCTCCTGGAGGATGGCGAGCAGGCATTCCAGGCCTCCCTCTTGGTGTGTTAGAGTTAGCAGGAGCCACCTCCAGAGAGGAAGGAGAGCTGGCACCCAGTGAAGGATAAAGGTGAGGGCCGTACACGTGCTCCTGAGAGCCAGAGAGGGAGAGAAAGGCCATCCGCCTGCTGCTAAAGACAGTGACAGTCCGGCTCACTTCGCACAAGTCACTGATCTGCCGAGCAGGCCAGTCTCCTCAATCAATCCGTGCTGACAGATGGTAGCGGAATCAGTGACCTAGAGGCAGAAGGCTCCATTTGTAATCCCGGAGTGGCCCAGGTGCCTGGAGGAGGGCAGAGGAGTTTGTAATAAAGGGAGTGACATAGGGTTTCCAAAAGCCGGAGGAGGAGGGAAAGGATTAATTTTGCTTCTGGAATTGAAACCACTGATTCAGTTCAATAAGTATTTTTTCAGTAGACTAGGTTAGGAGAGAAAAAAACCCAAACAGATCTACTGTCCTTTCCTTAAAGTGGTAGGAAAAACAAGATTCTCGTAGATGAGACAAGAGAACAATAGAGGAACTCTAATGTGATCAAAGAGGAGTTTCCCCCGTTGAGCTCTGGCCACTATGGGATCTTGGGCAGTAACTTGCCCTCTATGAGCCTCAGTCTGCTCATGTGTCCTGTTGTGGCCATATCGTGGAACTGTAGCTGTTGTTAACATGTGCCTGGTATTGTACTGAATTCTTCATGCAGATCTCTTTAGGCTCCCATGATACCTTATTATCCCCTTTTACGGCTAAGGAAACCAGAGAGGTGAAGTGATTTGGCCAAGGCCACACAGCCCAAGAGTAACTTGTATCTGTCTGTTGGCCATAATGCCCACAGGTTCTTTTTCCAAATGGTACTGAAAGGAAAAGTGACAGGCCACCAGGGGTGAAGAGGTCCAGGCTGGCCTGGCCCTAGGACTGGGGAAGTTTCCAGGTAGAGGTTGGCTGGGCAATGTTCTGGCAGGGTTCAAGGGGGTTGGGAGAGAGGGGGCTATAGAACCAGTCCCGGGACGGGAGGCAGGAGCAGACAAGAGCCTGGACTCAAGTTCTCTATCTGCATTCTTTCCTTTTTGAATGAGGCTCTCTGCACAGTTTGTGACCATCCATTTCATGTTTCAGTCCCTCCGTCTGAGACCTGAGGGAGCTGAGGAAATGGGGAAGGGAAGGTTGGGGCAGGAGACAAAGGAAAAGCTTTTCCCTTCATGAGTTCTCTCAAGAAACTGAGGGTGCCCCCAACACCCAGTGCTTAGAAAGCTCCCCTGCATCCTTCCAAGTTTGTCCAGAAAACATGTATCTGTGCTGGGAGTCCCCCTATCTTTTCCTCTGCAGCCCTGACCCGAGCAGAAGCCAGCACTGGTCTTTCAAAAGTCTTAGTGTGAAAGAATTTGAAAATGAAACTCTCAGAACAATGGAACAGTCAGAGGGCAGGGCCTAGCAGCCTCTTCAGCTCTGCCCCGGAAGAGCCCGGCACCCCGCTTGGCATGCAGGAGGTGTTGGGGAATCAAGTCTCCAAGAATAGCCCTGACCCACATTGGGGCCAGCCCCTACTTTGTGAAATTGGACAGGAGCCAGGAGAAATCACTGCCTTCCCCAACCACATCCTCCTGAAGTGCCAGAACCGAGGCCCTGCCTCGAATCCCTTTACTAAGGGCAGGTGTTGCCACGGCCAGGACCCTCCTTGGGTGGCCCGAGGCAAGGTAAATCATTTATGTCTCTGGCTAGGTGAGGCTAGAGGTGAAAGGGTAGAGCTAGGCCCAGGGGAGCTTTGTACCTCAAATGTACTGAAATCTGGGTCCCAGGCCACACCTGGTTCCTATCAACCTCCACCTGCTGCCCAAAGCACTCTTCCAATTCCAATTTACTTTCAAGTTGGGTTGCTTCAGGAAAGGAAGCCACATACTCCCCTAACATCTAGGGCAGATGGGGCCCTAATTTAGAATCAGCAGTGTTAGCCAACATTAGGGGCATCTAGTTCAAACTCTCCTCCTTCCCTTTATATACCAGTGGGAAACTGAGGCCCAGACTGGGGAGAGTATTTGGCCAGATCTCTGGGTGAGTCAGAAGTAGGATCACAAACATTCCCAACACATCCTACCCCCCACTGGCCTCCTCCCTTTTGATAGCAGTGGGTCACAGGGAACAAACATCTCAGTGGTTGTTCTACAACTGAGATTTTCTTAAAAAAAAAAAAAAAAAGCCAAGCCATTCCTTTGCTCCATAAAACATACATGAGGTCTGCAAAAGAAGGCTGGGAACGGCCCGAGGCCTTGGCACCGCAAATCCTCCACCTTATCTCCAAATTAATTCTGGACCCTGGGTCCAGTCAGCCAGGCGTTGCAGCGTTTTTAATGCCGCCGCAGGCGAAGGCAACTGGCTTTCGGTATCTATTTTACATGCGAGGTTGGTGGGCCTCCCAGCTCCTCGCTTTTATTGTGGAGGAAACTGAGGAAGTTATCTGTTATCTAGGGAGCCTAAGTCATTCATCCAAGGACACGCGGCGCTAAGGGGCGGAGGAGGGAAGGGAAGCAGGCCCGCTGGGCCGGAGGGCGCTTGGCGGTCAGGAGCTGCCCCCTTGCCCGGCCCCACTAAGCAGGTTACCCGGAGGAGGCCAGGCCCTCGCCCGCGGGCTCCCCAGGGTGCCAGAGGCGCGATTCTGGCGTTGGAGGCTCCAGGGAACTCCAGAAATCCCAGGGAGAGATTCCGGGCCACCAACTCCCCAGAAAGTTGGCTCGCGGCCACTCCCAGGACGGCCGGGAGCCGCCGGCCAAGATGGCACTGTGCGAGCCGCCAGCCGCACGCGCGGCGCCGGGCAGCTGCCTAGGGGAACCCCGCGCGACCCCGGCCGCTGGGCGGGGGTCTCCGCGCACCCGGCCCGGCGCGCGCAGGCCTCGGCGCCGCCGCACGCGGGTGGGCACGCGCGCACCCGCCGGCCCCCA